>NC_064813.1:50840201-50960827 GCF_023721935.1 Panthera uncia
GGTATCTGTCTTTCTTTGTATGGCTTATTTCACTTAGCATAACACTCTCCAGTTCCATCCATGTTGCTACAAAGGGCCATATTTCATTCTTTCTCATTGCCACGTAGTACTCCATTGTGTATATGAGAGAACACAGTGATCAATCCCAACACCAGATACAATGCTCATGATTTATGTTTGTTTAAATCAGATACCAACTTTTCTAGCAATTTTAAACAACCACAGTTGACAGCATGTGTTTGAATATCAAAACTCTGAATGTTTCTAATTAGAATAATTATCTTACAGTGAGTCCTATATGGGGACTTGGATTGTTAACCCCCAAATTCACTGGAAAAACAATAATAATGATATATAATGTTAAATTTTACTTCCTTCAGGCTCACTACATTTGTTACATAGGGTTGTAAAAAAGCGATAACATATCTTTTTTTATGTTGTATAGGAGCACAGAAAATACTTGCAAAATGTTTACATGGCACAGAATAGAAGAACATTATAACAAATCAATTGTTCTCATTTGTAGAACATTGGATTAGGCTGGCATGAACTGTTGTATCTATTGCGGCAACCACCTAAATGACATCAACATTGCCAATCGGGTTCACTGCCTAAAACAAAGATCTAATCATGGTATGTACCTGATTTCAGAATAAAATCAAGACCTACCAAGTGCTAACTTGATTAATTTTTGCAGTTGTAACTCTTCCCCAACATGGCACATGCCTCTTTCACTGAGATCCGCTGTGCTTTCATACTTTGCAAGCACAATTAACTGTTCCCCCATACTCTTATCTCTGTCTCTAAAGCCATTACCTGTATCTCTGCTGCCCTCCTCTTCAGCCTCTACAGAATGAATCAAGAGCCTTAGATGAGCACTTGGAATGTTTCCTCTCATGGAATTAATCATTTCAATTCTTTGTTCCCGGAACAATTTTGGGTCCCACTATTCTAACAGGTGAGAAGGCTGATTTTGCGTTGTTAATTACACGTATGTTTAGGTACATGTATGAGAGGTACAGTGCAATAATATTGTATTCCTCAGAAATTTTGTACATAGTGCTAAATACATACATGTTAAATGGCAGTCTTTGTTCTTGTTAGTATTTCTAATTCCTACTTTTATTCTTTATTGTTTCTCCAGCCCTTTAAATATACATAATTTTTCTCACTGTTTTTTTATTTTTATTTTTTAATGTTTATTTATTATTAAGAGAGAGAGCACAAGCAGGGGAGGGGCATTGAGAGAGAGACACGCACAGAATCTGATGCAGTCTCCAGGCTCTGAGCTGTCAGATGTGGGGCTCGAACCCACGAACCGTGAGTTCATGACCTGAGCCGAAGTTGGATGCTTAACTGACTGAGCCAGCCAGGCACCACTGTTCTTCACTGTTTTAAAGTAAGTTTTGATTCTGTCACATATTGAGAGCAAGTATCTAAATTATTCAATGTCTTCATTTCTTCAGATAAAATTTGCTACTATAAATTTTAATACTGATAATATATTAAAAATTAAAATAGCCTCATTACAGTTTGCCCCCTTGTTTGTGGAGGACAGTATTTAGAAGGAAAAACAATTTATTTTGTTTCACTAATAAAATAAGCCAATTTATTTAATGTAGACAAGGTGTTTGTTTAAGCTGTATGAATTGAATTATTTAGTATTCAACTAGTTGTCCTTGAACCACAGAACTTTTCTCTATTACTATACTGTATTTTAGAGTAGATTCTGCATATTTGTATCTACTCATGGATATATTATCTACAATTAATCATTTTAATAATTTATTTTTAGGTATATGCTTTTATCTCAAAGATCACCTAAAAAACACATGATGTAGAAAATGTATAAATAATTAATATAACTAAATCTCCTCTCCCACAAAAACACCAAAGATAACTCTGCTTTGTAGCTTCATTCTTGGAGCCAATTGTGAACAATGGACTAATAATAGATAGTTTATACTAAAGAAAGCTTGGAATCTATACCAGAAAGGGCAAAGAATACTAGTGGAAGAAAAACTAATAGAGAAGGATGATAAGAGTGGGTGGAGGGGGAAATACAGGTGTCATCATAAACTCATTTGGTAAAAAATTAGGGCAAGGTTTGAATTATAAACTGACAGAGATCAGGGAAGTCTTCTAACTTATGAGGAGCTGTGGATCAATTTATGCTGAGGGTAACTTATCAAGAGTTTTGTTGTATGTTAATTATAACATCTACTTTTAAGTGTCTTTGCAATGTGGCAAAGATTCTTAATCGGGAAGATTATTCACTCAGTTTAGTCTGAGTAAACTATTCCCATTAAAATATGCATATAGTTGTAGCTGTCTTTAAAGGTGCATTATTAACTGCCGGTTGGACTGATTGGACCCCCAAAATTAACCAGCCAGAGCCTGGCAATGCTCTGATATCACAAGCGTCATACACACAGAGTTGCTGATCTCCTTTAGTCATAAGGAACTGGTTATATGACTGTACATGTGAATGTGATACTTTATAGAGAGCAAATGGAAAAGTGAATGTAATCATTAGTTACTTAAAAATAAGTAAATAAACTAATAGTTGCTAGAAATGGCAGAGAATTACATCACAAGAGAGGGTGATTTAAAAAAATGCCTATTTTCTGCTTTTAACATTGACATTACTTGGACTAGAGCTCCCACTTCCAAAAACAAACAGACAAAAATGACTGAAGCTGATTTAACACCTACAGATGACTACCAAGGGAAGTTCTTTATGTCCCTAATTCTCTCTCAGATGACTTGGAAGTCATCTTCTAGTTCAAATTAAGTAAAAAATATTGTTTGGAATCTGTTGCCGGCAAGGTAGTTTGTATGATAGTTGCCTTTTTATCTGTGCCAAAGTACTAAAGTTATATATAATTATGGAAGAACATTTGTTGGAATATATTGAACCAAAAAAAATCATACTTATTTTTCCAAAATTCTATTCAAAGTTGCAAGCAAATCAGAACACTTAGAGACACTTAGTAATATATTACGCTTGAGTGATAAAGCAGCCCGAAAATGTAGCTGCAGAGAAAAACTGGAGGAAAAGAAACCTCTTATTTTCGACTAAGTTGAGCAAAATGTCCTTTTTAACCTTCTTAATGGCACCCTCCCCTGTTTTAAATGGAGTCATTCTGAGTACCTGAGTTTCATGTTTTATAGTTTTATAATTTGTAACGTCTGGCAAAGATCAAGGATTCTCACTTTCCACCTCACAGATGTCCTTGCAAACTGGAACAAGATTTAAATGGTTTACATACATATATTACTTCATTAGTGCCTAATTAAAAATACGTCTGACAGCTGGCAGACAATGAGGTGCTTCAGATAATCCAAGTGAACTGATCAAGGATGGAAAATTGTGCTTGTACCACTTAAGTGAATGCATGGCATTCATTTATCATTTTTAGGAATGAGTTTTTTTCCCCACAGACTTTATACACTTTGTACACATGTTGTTACTGACACATCTATGCTGTATTTAGATGAAATGCCGTATTTTGTGGAATTATATGGATTATTTTTCCATTAGAAGTTCTCAGGAAAAAAAAAGAAAAAGTAAATGACAGGTCTTTGTAAACAAGTCATGAATTTGATCCTGATTGCCCAATAGCTAATATTAGCCACGTGTACATGGGTTTCTCTTCTATATTTGTTAAGGTTTAGCTGCTAAGACTGGAAGACCCAGGGAAGAGTTGGTATTACAGCTAATGTCTGTAGGCAGTTGGGAGGCAATTCCATCTCACTCAGAAGACCTCAGTCTTTTCTCTTAACCTAACTGTTTAGGTTAGCCCCATCCCCATTATGGAGGGTAATCTGATTTATTCAAAATCTGACTTACATGTTAATCACATCTAAAAAAAAATACTTTCACATGAATATCTATACTGATATTTGATCCAAAACATAGGCTTAACTATGTTGATGCATAAAGTTAATAATCACAGACTCATAGAGGTAGATAAACATAAAAAATTTGAAGGCAATCTGAATAAATAAAGTAGGTAGGGAATGTTATTGGGGGGGAAGTAGATTTGACTAGAAAAGATACAAATAGTATAGAAGGAATATTAGTAATGATAACAGCAGCGACTTGGAAGGCAAAAAAGAAAAAAACATTAAATCATTGTTAGAAAGTTTATGCAGTACTGTTCTAGCAGTCCACCATCTTACCCCGCTTTTTGCTCTATAAACCTTAATCCAGGAATGTCTGGAACTCCAGGGAAAATCACTTGCTGGTAAAATTCCACGTACTGCATTTTTTTCTTGGAATATAGATAAAAATGCAAATACTATAATTGGCACAGAAAAAAAAATCCTTCAGTGATGTGGAGAAACCCCACTAATAATTAGAAGATAGAGCTCTGGTTTATTAGAGCCATGAACCAGCAATAAATTTGAGGATGGAAACTTGATCAATGGTGTTGATGCTGTTTTCTGGCTCTGTCACTGGGAAGCAGTGTCTGAAACACTTATATAGCTGGTTAAAATCCAGCTGGATCACAAACTGTTCTTTGAGAAGCAAATTGCTAAGTTAAAATACATATGAATTAGTATCTACTCCTTTATACTCATTGGTAATTAAAACATTGAAGTATATTAAAATATATGAACCAAATCTTCAATTACATAATGTTGCTAGCCAGTGGCCCACTAGCACCGCTCAGACAATCTGGTAAGTGTCCTGTTCATCTTTTCCCAACTCCACATTTAGAAATGGCATGTTGGTAACCTGACATTTGTACCACAGAAAGTGACAAAGGCCGCAAATCAGGAGTATTTGCCTCAAAGATTGTTTGTTCAATATTTACGTCACTACTTTCAAGTATAAGTTTATTGTTTACAACAGAAGTATTTATAGATAACAATTTACCATTACACAATATATTTTTTACAATTTCTTTATCACTCAAGTAAATTTCCATCAAATAGGTTCTAACAAAATCTAGGCAGAAAAAGTTAGATAAATCACTCTGTCATCTGTTATATATTAATTTGTCTCTCATTTGTCCATGGTTCCAAAACTCCTTGGAATTCCCTGACTGATAGGAGTGTCTTTGTAATTTATGATGGTCCTTTAGACTGCACCTAAGTTTATGTTAAACTTAAAGAGAATAGGAACTGGCCTTGCCAGAAAGAGCAAGTATATGATTAGAAGATTGGGGTTTTCAAACATGTGATATCAGAATGACCTTCAGGGAAGAGACATGGGGGTGGAGATGAGTTCAATCACATGGTCAGTGATTCAGTCATTCATACCTATGTTATGAAACCACAATACAAACTCTAGACTCAGTGTTTGGGTGAGCTTCCCTGTTTAACAATACTCTGTGCATATTGCTACAAGATATGCCAGGAGGATGATGCATCCTGACTCCACAGGAGAGAATATGGAAGAGTCAAGTTTAGGACCCTCCTACACCTCAGCTTGTGTATCTCTTCTCTTGGCTGATCTGGATTTGTATCCTTTTTTGCTACAATAAAACTTTAATCATAGGTATAATGCTTGCTTGAGTGCTGTGTGTCATTCTAGCAAATTATCAAACCTGAGGGGAATAATAGGAAACTCTAGATTTATAGGCTGTTGATCAGAAGTGAGTGGCCTGGGAATCCCAAAGCTTGCAGCTGGTGTCTGAAGTGAGGGCAGTCTTTTAGAGATCTGTGCTCTTAACTTGTAAAGTTTGGCCTAAATCCAGGTAATTAGTATTGCACATTATAGACCTAAAAATGAAGAATCTATAAGAAATGCAGTATTAAGTGCAAATAAATGCACTATATTTTATTACTTTTTTTTCACATTTCCTATAAAGGTTTATTGGATTCAACCTATAATACTCCTGTTTTTCTTTTATCAATTGTTTGCATACACTGATTTCAATAACAAAGCATATAAGAACTGATCATATAGACATCGGATGCAACATACAATCATCAAAATCACTCCATTTCTTACTAATGATCACCTTTGAGGTTATTATATCAAAGAGGAAGAAAAATCTATTTTGTTCATTATGAATGTTCAACTAGAAGATGGAAAAAAGCAGAGACTACAGGATAAAATTCTACTTATCTCTTATTTGTATTTTCTCTCTTTCTCACTCCTCTATTTTGAATTTTTGCCCCTTCTGTATTTTCTATTATTTCCTTTCTTGAATTGGAGCCACAAGTCTTCAAGAAACACACTACATTAATCACTAGAAATAATTTTCTGTTAATGAAAATAATTATTAAATTAAACTTGAAAATATTTTTTTCCAGAAAAGGATGTGAAAGAGCAATGGGTAGCTTTTAAGAATTATGATGCTAGAGGCTCCTGGGTGGTTCAGTCGGTTAGGCTTCCAACTTCGGCTCAGGTCATGAGCTCCCAGTTCATGGGCTCAAGCCCTGCACCGGCCTCTGTGCTGACAGCTCAGAGCCTGAAGCCTGCTTCAGATTCCGTGTCTTCCTCTCTCTGCCCCTCCCCTGCTCGCACTCTGTCTCGCTCTGTCTCTCAAAAACGAATAAATGTTTAAAAACATTTTTTAAAAAGGAAATATGATGCTAAAAGCAAACATGGTGGATGCTTAAAGTTTAAAGATAATTTAATTCATCTGCACTTGCCATTTTATTTACAGGTGAAGAAATGATGTAGGAGGTTCAGTGACCTGCTCCAGATCACAAATAATGGCTGAGTTGGCATATAAAAAACAGGTTGAAGATTATTAAATTTTAGGGTTTTTTTGTTTTTTTCTTTTGTGATATCCAGCTGAAACTGAGTACTGGAGGAAGAGTGACAGGGATCATTAGAAATCATCAAATAATAAGTAATATCTAGGTGGTTTATTTTCAGAGGAGGTGAAATCTAAGGTACAATGGTTACACTATGTCCTTGGCCTCATTCCCAACAAAGGCTCAGCAGAAGTAGCCTCAAATCTTTAGCAACTTTCCTTTTTTAAAAACCAGTAAAGGCTCTGAGAATATTTATCCACACCCAGAAAGTCTGGGATGCAACTTAGAAATGACTTTTTAAAATGTAGTTTTTATTTGAAACCAGGTTCTGAAACATGATCTAGAATAGTTTCATCCAATAGGCCTCTCTGCAATGATAGAAATGTTTTATATTTATGTTGTCCCAAACTGTAGTTACTAGCCCCATTGTGATTACTGATCACTTGAAATGAAACTAATGAAGTTAAGGAATTTAAGTTTTACTTTTATTTAATTTTAATTAATTTAGATTTAAATGGCTAACTCTTATACAGAGCAATACAGAAAATGAAAGACATTTTGATAGAAAGAAAAATACATGCAAAAGATCACATATGGAAAGAAGCATAGCTTAAATGTATGAGAAAGATTCAAATATGTTTAGCAAAGTGTATAGGCTAAGGAGTTGTCTGATTAAAAATTAAATAAAAACCAGTGTGTATTGAGAGTAAATTGAGCAAGCCCATGAGGAGAGCCCAACAGAAGAATATTTGCAGTGGATAAGAGGGATTCCTTAGAGAGAACTTGTCCAAAGGATTGACAAATCACTATGTTGAACCTGTCCCCCAACTTCCTTGTCAGTGCATAGAAGGAATTCAAAACTATCTAGCTCTTCGATACATAGGTCCCTGACACAGAAAGCACTGAAAAAGAAAATTGAAATAACTACCTTATCTGAGTCTGTATAAACTTAGAGTATAAACAATACTCTGAGAGTTAAACCATGCGGAAAGAATTATTTTCCCTACCCCCTTTCCCTAAGATATCCTCAGAGTGTGATGAATGGCAGAATGATGGCAGTCTAGTAACTGAGTTTTAGGATTATTTTGCTTGTAAGTCATAGAAAACCCAACTTAAATTAGCTTCAGGCAGAAAAAAGAGAGAAAGACTTGGTACGTGTAATTGAAAAATACAGTGGCTGAAAAGCTTTCATACACCATTTGTTTTGCAGGATCAAACAGTATATAAGGAATTAGTCTTTCTGCATCTCTTGTCTCTGCTTTTCTCAGAGTCAGCTTTACTTACTGTCACCAGAAGTAAATTCAGGCTGTTGTTTTCCCAAGTTCAAGACCAGGTGAAATGAAGGTGTATCTCTCCACATTTTTAGCAAAAGCCCTAGGATTAAGATTGAACTAATACTAAGTCACATGCCTACAAATTACTTTATCACTTTGCCCAGGGCCATGTGGTGTTCTGTGGCCAGACTTGGTCATATGCTCACCTTTAGAGGTGGGGGTAAAATCAGCTCCTTCAAAGTGATGTGGTCTCATAGAAGCATAATTCTCTAAGGAAAACAAGAAGGTATTTACTACAAGAAGAGACAATGGATGCTCAACAGACAGTATTTAACTTTGTCATTGGAGGGCCCAATGGAGATGGTTCCATCAAATAGGGAAGACATAGAACCTGAGAGAGTTAACAAGAATGGCAGGAAAAGCAATGATGGCAAGCATAACTGCAGACACTGTCAGTGGCTCCTAGCAGGATGATTGGTCATGAACACAGATAAAACATCCTGCTGGGTATATTAAGTCACAGTTTTGAGATACTGGGAGAGTTGAAGATTTTTGCACATTTAATAAATGCAGGGAAAGAGCCAGTAAAATTTGGATCTTGCTATCAATGAGATCTCAGTACACTATATACAAATGAGTGGTAGAGAATTTCAGATTATAAAAGGAAGTGATATGCAGAGAATTTGCTTGGGGCTAATTTCCAACATATGGCCAGAGCATGAAGGAAAATAAAAATAAATTGACAATACAAGAAAGAAATAAGCCAAGTTGAAGTAATATACATAACATATAATATATATTATAATATACATATATAATAATATATATAAATACTATATGCATTCATATTTAATTGATTTTAAAGAATTTTGAGAATAATGAGAATAATGTTTCTCCCTAACATAACAAAGGGGGAAATTTTGGCTTAAAAATGGCAAATTTCACATAGGATTGTTGCCTTTTAATACAAAATCTTCTCTATTTTTCCATAGACTTCACCAATGTGATAAGCTACTATAGAAATTAAAGCAATGATGTGATAAAAACAGAGACTGAGGGAGATTATACATGCAGTTTACTTAAAATAGAGTAAATGAAAATACTCTGGCATAAGGGATTTATAAAGAATTTTGTAATAGTATAGGTTTTTAGGGAAGAAATTTTAAACTAAAAGAGTAGGTGAGAAGTAGGCGAGGGGAGAGAGAGAGAGGGTGGGGGAAAAAAGAGAGGGATCAACTCTTTTAGGAAACAAATAAAAAGAAAGAAGATACAAGGGATATGAAAGAAAATATCCCAGGAATGATCATGAATCCATTGTATTTGTAATCAGAGATGAAGGAGGACAGGGTCCAATATTTAAGATCTGGAGAAAGAAAGGAAGAACAATTGTCTGAGCATTTGTGTGTGAATGCGAGTGTGTGTGTGTGTGTGTGTGTGTGTGTGTGTAGATAAACACATATATTTCTATTTAATTTGGTTAATAGTATAATAGATAAGTATTATTATCTTAATATTTTATTATTGCTTTTTAAAGTTTTTTTTTAATTTACTTTGAGAGAGAGTGCAAGTGGGGAGAGTTCAGAGAAAGGGAGAGACAGAATCCCAAGCAGGCTCCACACTGTCAGTACAGAGCCTGATGTAGGGCTGGAACTCACAAACCATGAGATCATGACCTTAGCCAAGATTAAGAGTCAGATGCTCAACTGAGTGAGCCATCCAGGCACCCCATCTTAATAATTTAGATCAAAGGGGCACCTGGGTGGCTTAGTGGTTAAGCGACCAACTTAACTCAGGTCATGATATGGTTCGTGTGTTCGAGCCCTGAGTCGGGCTCTGTTCTGACAGCTCAGAGCATGGAGTCTGCTTCAGATTCTGTGTCTCCCTCTCTCTGCCCCTCACCGGCTCTCTCTCTCTCTCTCTCTCTCTCTTTCTCTCTCTCTCTCTCTCAAAAATAAATAAATATTAAAAAAAATAATTTAGTTCAAGGAACAAAGTAGAGATATTAAATAATGACCTAATATCTCATAGTAAGTTACAGGGCTCAGATTAGAATTGAGATTGGCCAATTTAAAAAACAAGACAAAATATGTTCTCAAATGCCTTCTATTATAACATGAAAACTGAATGACAGTGTAAGAATTTGATATATTCAAAATAATTTTGTTTAACGTGGAGCCAACACTAATTTTAATTGTAAAATAACACATTTTAGGACCATACCCAATTAAGTATTCTAAGCCATGGGAAAATCAGAAAACATGTGCCTGGCATATTAATTAATATGCATATAACAGAAAACTATTTTTAATTATAATTATGGTTAGTTATGTGTTTTACATATTACAGCATTTTGCAGCAGTTTATTTCATGTGTCGAGTTTACTTATTTTTAAATTGTGTACAACATTTATCAATAAATGGAATATTAAATTCCTTAATATTTTTTACCATTGACCTGATATTTGTCAAACTTCTGAGAAAATCCCATTCTCTAGGTCTGTGATATACAGCACTGATTTTCATCACAGGTATTGTCACTCAGATGTTTTTTGTTATTTTATTTTGCTTTGCAGCCATGAGAGGAACAAAGAAAATATTAAATGCACAGAGCAAGAAATGGGACGGGGGGCAATAAGGAAGACTGATTTAAGAGGATTCTCTTAAGATTAGAGAAATAAGGGGCGCCTGGGTGGCTCAGTCTGTTCGGTGTCCAACTTCGGCTCAGGTCATGATGTCGCGGTCCGTGAGTTCAAGCCCCGCATCCGGCTCTGGGCTGACAGCTCAGAGCCTGGAGCCTGTTTCGGATTCTGTGTCTCCCTCTCTCTCTGACCATCCTCTGCTCATGCTCTGTCTCTCTCTGTCTCAAAAATAAATAAATGTTAAGATTAGAGAAATAAGACTAATATTTCTCTCAAAATTTAGCTTTAGGAAAGCTTAAAGGGAAATATCAGTAAATCTTCATCCTATGAAAGGCAAGTTGAGAAAGGAAACATTTGTTCACTAACAGTTCTAACTTAGCTCACTGATATGTTGCACTCACTCTCAGAGAGGCTATTTTTGCTTCAGTCTGTTTTTTTGCAAAGCAAGATATACCTTTTGTTTATAATGAATGTAATTTTTTTAAAAAAGTACTTTGGTTGGTGGTGCACCTTCATATTTACACATTTATCCATAGAAATCATTCTATTTTATTCCATATTTTTATAGAGAATAAGCAGGAGAGTTATAATATGTGTTTATACATATAGATGTTGTCTTAGTCAGAACTGCTATTACAGAATACCATAGACTGAGTGGCTCAAACAGCAAACATTTTTTTAAATGTTTATTTATTTTGAGAGAGAGAGAACATGAGCTCAGGACAAGGGCAGAGAGAGAGAGGGAGAGAGAGAATCCCAAGCAGGCTCTGCACTGTCAGTACAGAGCCCAATGCAGGGCTCAATCTCACGAATCCCAAGATCATGACCTGAGCTGAAATCAAGAGTTAGATGCTAACCAACTGAGCCACCCAGGCACCTCTTAAACAGCAGAATTTATTTCCCACAGTCCTAGAGGCCAAGAAGTCCAAGATAAATGTGCCAGCAGATTGGATGTCTGGTGGGGACTCTTCTTGCCTAGCAGACGGCTGCTTGCTGTGTCTTCACATGGCACAAAGAAAGATCTTATGTCTTCTCCCCTTCTTCCATTAATCTCATCATAAGGGCTTTGTTCCCATGGCCTAATTACCTCCCAAAAGTCTCACCTCTAAATACCATCACATTGGGATTAGGGCTTCAATGTATGAATTGGGAGGACAGGGACAAGAACATTGAGTCCATAGCAGATATGATACAAATGTGTATGGAGGGAGAATATTGGGACATAAGCATGACAGGGAGACATATGACCATGATCTTTCCATGCTATTTATAAGAGAAAACATTATGTAACAAATAGAGTTATTTTTCTTTACACCAAATGCAATGCTTATTCATTTCGAATGAATTTAAAAAGTGCTTTTTCCACTCAACTCCTGTATTTTATGCCCTACAAAATTGAGAAAGCTATATACAATGAGATTAAGTGTTAAAGAAGAAATGCATGATAGGTACACAATGTCTAAGGTATGAGACATTGTGAGAGAAATGCTGTACATATCATATTGCAAAATGAAGGTCAAAGAAGAAAATCACCACCAGCTGGAGTTAATGGGGAAGGTGTCTTATAGCAGTTGACTTTTAAAGGAGAGTTTGAAGTGTCGATAAATTTCAAGGAGATAAAGATGAATTTTAATTTGTAATGAAGATATCCCATTTTATCTGGTGTTTAGTGAGCACCATACTGTGGTTTAAGAATGACTATCTTTTTGCTTTCAAAGTTTAACTAGTAGCTGTACATTTAATTTATATCCTAACAGACAAAATTAATTGCTGTGCTTTGCTAAGTTTAGAATGATTTTCCTTTCATTTAGCTCTCTCAAGTGGAAGTATTAACCTACCGTAGGTATCACTACCTCTCTTTGTAAAGGGAAATAAAAGTGTGCAATTAACTTCAGACAATTTCTTAGAAACCTTGTATCCTACTGGGTGATTTCAAGGCAGCAATCGCTTGATGATATATTTCTTCCCACCTGACTTTTGGCTCCTAAGAACATTAGTGGAGCTTTTCAAGTCTGTAAGTGGAAAGGCACGTCTCTGTTAGAAAGACTATTAATGTAGGCCCTAAGTAGAGAGGTTATTAACATTCAAGAAACCAGGGCTGTTCATAAGCCAGTTCAGAAGATCATCCTACTGTTGAGATGGCCCCATAGATTTTGAGTTAATAGAAAGTACTGGATCAAAGTTTAGAGAGCCACTTAAGAGCAGAAATGAAGCAAGGTCACTCTTGAAAAAGTTACCAGAAGAATAATATAAAAAGAAAGTGAACACTTTTAAGTACAGATTTTCCTCAATTTACATACTGATAA
This sequence comes from Panthera uncia, assembly GCF_023721935.1. NCBI lineage: Eukaryota > Metazoa > Chordata > Mammalia > Carnivora > Felidae > Panthera > Panthera uncia. The sequence goes on from NC_064813.1 coordinate 50,853,140, forward strand.
ACCCATCGTAAGTTGAAAATATAAGTCGAAAAATGCATTTTCGAATTGCACCTAATCTATCAAACAGCGTAGCTTAGCTTAGCCTGCCTTAAAACGTGCTCAGAACACTTACAGTAGCCTGGAGTTGGGCAAAATCATCTACCACAAAGCCTATTTAATAATAAAGTGTCGAATGTCTTGTGTAACTTGTTAAATGTTGTACTGAGAGTGAAAACCAGATTGGTTACATCGGTCCAGAAGGATGGTATTGGATGTCTACCCTCATGATCTCATGACTGACTGGGAGCCGCCTCTCATGGCCACTACCCAGCATCATGAGAGAGGACTGCACTGCACATCACCAGCCTGGGAGAAGATCAAACTTCAAAATTCAAAGTATAGTTTCTACTGAATGCATAACACATCCACACCACAATAAAATTTAAAAAAATGCAACTCAAACCACTGTAAGACAGGGACGCTCTGTAGTCTTAAATTCTCATTTAAACTTCGGTTTAGAGATGTTAGCTATTGGTGATTTTATTAATAATTACTTACATCTTTTCTAATTGAAAGTATTAAAATGATTACCTTTCAATTTAACATAATTAAGGGAGATTTTGTTGATTTGGTTTACCTGCTAATTGACTGTGGAAAACAGATTACCACTGCCAATTCTTTGAGGCAATATCTATATCTCCTTTCCTTGAATCTGAGCTTTCTTGTAACCAATAGAATGCAGCAAAAGTGACATTCTCTGACTCTCAATGATGGGTCCGAAAAGGCCACACAACTTCCATCTGGCTTTCTGGGAATCATCACTCTCCGTATGCCCTCCCAGCCAATGTCATGCTCTGAGAAGCCCAAGCCACATGGAAAGCCATGCATGGGTGTCCCTGGCTGAGTGCATCCTTTGATCATTCCAGCTCCATTGCCACATATGTGAGTGAACTTGTGTCCATCAAGATAATTCCAGCCTCCAAGCTGTGAGTGATGTCCAGGCTCCAATGTTCCCACCTGAATCCCCAAACATCTTAAAGCATAGACAGCCATCTCTGTTGTTCCTACTTCATCCTGTCCAACTTCCTGACCCATCATTTGTAAACATAACACAATGAACTTTTTATGCCACTAACTTTCTGGGTGCTTTGTGCTTAGTAACTGAGACAACTTTTGTCCAATAGTCTTTCAATTAGAGTAGAAGAAGTCTGTTTATATTTCATCCAAGTTGTGTTGTATCAAAGTTGTGGTTAATACTTATAACTTTTATTTTTCATTTTTTTATGTTTATTCATTTTTGAAAGACAGAGACAGAGCACAAGCAGGGGTGGGGCAGAGAGAGAGGGGGACACAGAATCCGAAGCAGACTCCAGGTTCTGAGCTGTGAGCACAGAGCCCGACATGGGGCCCGAACCCATGAACCGCGAGACTATGACCTGAGCCAAAGCCGGACACAACCGACTGAGCCACCCAGGTGCCCCTAATTGGACAATTTCAATATGAGATGGTAAGTAATTTGAAGTGTGTGTGTGTGTGTGTGTGTGTGTGTGTGTGTTTTCCCACCTCCACGTAAAAGAGTAAAATAATATACCTGTGAGGATCCAGATTATTTGCAGGAATAGGTTTTACTTTATCAAAATTGTTGGCTGAAGCAAGTATAGTCGGACCACGTGTTTTTTCTTACTAATGAGCATGAAGGTAGGCGCTATAAGTTTCCCATCAGTGGAATCTGCAGATTCTGGTTCAGAATTGTTCTTGCTCCTGGTTAGATGCCTCAGCTTTCAGTTTTCCTCCAGGCTTGGCCATGTTATGACAAGGCATTCATTGCCTAATTCTTACACATGTTCCAGGAACCAATGCAGAAAATAGACTGAAGAATGGTTCACCGTATTTACTAAAACCAATTCTGTCCTGCTGTTAATGAACATCGATGTAGACAATAAACTGATTAAAATTGTTTTGCTGGTGGATCAGGAAATAAGCTATTTAAGGACAGATGTTATTTCAGCACAAAGAGCTTGCAAATTTGTGGTTTGGGTTTTTCACATTAATATACTGTACACAGCTAGCTGGATTAAAACTGACCTGTCACAGCCACAAACTATTTAGAAAAAACAGCATGATTACATGAAATTATGATGACTTGTTTCTTCCATTACTAACAACTCTGAAATGTGGTGGTTTTTAAAGAATATGATGTGAATATAATGGAAATAGTTTCTATGAAAGAATCTTGCCTTGTGTTCATTATATTTCCATATTATTAGTTGTTTCTAGTTAGAAGACAAAGTGAAATTAGTTTATTCTATTTGGAGGAGGGGCAACCTACTGTTCTAAATAATTAACTATAAAATAGAATGTGAGTGTGCACAAGAAATGATAAATGTATGGAGCAAACCCTAAAGAGAGTGCTTGAAACCATGACTGTTATTTGCCAATCTGAAAATAATTTTCTTTGTTCTATTCATTAGGGGAAATCTAGAAATAAATATTAGAATGATTTAAAAGCCATCAGTGAAAAGCTATGTCTTTAATTAGTGTCATCATCCTAGGGAAATAAAAACGTTCCTCATTCAATTCACTGGATGCATCCATCTTCACAACATCTGAAGGAATCCCAGGGGGTTAGAAACAAACAACCCAACAAAACACAGAAAGAAAATGTAAATTCAACCAATAATACATCGTATAGATCTCTATTAAGTGCAAGTATATCGTATCCCATACCAGTCTGAGATCAATATAACATGAGAAAATATATAGAATGACTTAAACACATTTCTAATGGCAGTCAGGGGAGGACAGTGAAATATCTGAAAATCAGAAAGTTTCAATAATGGAAATAGGATTTTGGGGGGAGTGAGAAAAGAGCTTGGGGAATGTTAAGATTTGACAGATGGTGTTACAAGACATTCCATTATTATATTTATTCTATTTATAGTTTTATTTCAATAATCAAAATATATGCCCTGGACATCTAGTGAGTTAATGTAGCCATGCTGTTGTTCTAGGAAATAAATAAATGTTTATGTTTTCCAATCTGGCAGAGAAAATAAGTTATGCGTAGCAATTATATATGCTAACTAACAAAAATAATTTTTAAAAAAAACATAAAAAGTTCAGGAAGCAGAAAGTTTATTTTCAAATGGAAATGTCACAAAATATTGTGGACAAGATGGAGCTTGACCTACACGTTGGAGAATGATGTGGATTTCAGCAATAGCTTTGCTTTGATTTTTGTGCTGACTCCTCCTCCTCCTCCTCCTCCTCCTCCTCCTCCTCCTCCTCCTCCCTCCTCTTCCTCCTTGGTGCCTGGTTCTTGGAATGTGGAATGAAGAAGAAATTGCATACAGTTATCTATGCTCTAACACTTATTTCCTGTGAATCTTACATATATGTTTATCTGTCTTTTCTCACTATTTGCCTATAATATCTCTGAAGGCAGAAGCAATGTTTCATTCATCCATGGATTCTTAGCACTACACACGGCACCTAACAGCCTTGCACAGACCTTAGTAAGAACTATGATGTTAATGAAGAACAAAATAATTGAAGCCCAGGGACAGCACGGTGGAGAATGTCTTCAGGCACTGGAATAAAATGGCTTGAAATTGGTAAAGAATGTTATTATTGGGGTTCCTTGGTTGCTCAGTCGGTTAAGCATCCGACTCTTGATTTCAGCTCAGGTGGTGAAATCGAGCCCCATTTCAGGCTCTGCACTGGGCATGGAGCCTGTTTACGATTCTCCCTCTCTCTCTGTCCCTCCCACACTCATGTTCTCTCTTGGATGGATGGAAGGAAGGAAGGAAGGAAGGAAGGAAGGAAGGAAGGAAAGGAAGAAGAAAAAAATGATATTATGTCACGAGTATTAAACCATACTGGGGTGCATGGGTGTCTTAGTAGGTTAAGCTTTGGACTTTCGCTCAGAATATGATCTTGTGGTTTGTAAGTTTGAGCCCCACCTCGAGCTCTGTGCTGACAGCTCGGAGCCTGGAGCCTGCTTCAGATTCTGTGTCTGCCTCTCTCTCTGCCCCTGCCCTGCTCACACTCTGTCTCTGTCTCTGTCTCTCTTTCTCTCTCTCAAAAATAAATAAACACTAAAAACATATGAATAAATAAATAAATAAATAAATAAACCTTAAAAATATTTAAAAGAAAGCACACTGTGCTATCTTCATTCCTATCTTTTTTGAGAGAGACCAAAGACAGTGCAAGCGGGGAAGGGGCAGAGAGGGAGGGAGAGAGAGCCTCTCAAGCGGGCTCTGCACTGTCAGTGTGGAACCAGACACAGGGCTTGAGCCCGGGAGACCACGAGATCATGACCTGAGCTGAAACCAAGATGCTTAACCAGCCGAGTCACCCAAGCACCAGGAGGCTAATCCAATAGATTATTAGAACAGGACCTGAGTCTGTGGCTCTGACTGTCTGTATTGAAACCCCAGTTAAATACCTTATGAAAGATACTTATAATTGTTGGATATTACTTGCCCTGTTACTTTACATTACTACATTGTAGATTTTACCTTTCAGAAAGGAGGCCCTCTCATCAGAGAGGCTATCAGAGCACCAAAACGTGACCCCCAAATAGATTTTCATGAACCACCTTTTATTGCTACACATTCTCCATGTTTTATTATGAGGGAAAATGTGAAAACCCATGGACATTTAGGCATTTGTGAGAGGGAGAATATCAGATAACAAGGATCAGGCACTCTGGTCTAAAGTAGCTCACTGGTCTGTCTACTCCTGCAGCACTTGTCTGTGAGGAGCTTGGAATTAATGGGGGATGTCAAAATTCAAAAGAAACAGGCAAAACACCAAAACCACTCCTAACTGATGATAGGCTAAGTGGTAAAAATAAACTACCGTAAGAGCTTAAAGAAGAAAGAAATAAACTTTAGGTAGACACAGAAAACATCTTTGACTGGGGTGTCTGGGTGACTCAGTTAAGCGGCCGACTTTGACTCAGGTCGTGATCTTGTGGTTCATTACTTTGAGACCTGCATCACGCTCTGTGCTGACAGTTCAGAGCCTGGAGCCTGCTTCACATTCTGTGTCTCCCTCTTCTCTGCCCCTCCCCTGCTTGCGCTCTGTCTGTCTCTCTCTCTGAAAATAAATAAATATTAAAAAAAGAAAAAAAGGAAAACATCTTTGACCTCAAACAGTAAAATAGGGAATTCTTCAGTTATTATTTTAATAATTTAAGGTTGGGTATTTTGAGAGGTACAGGTATATCCAAAATATGAAATATTTTGAAAAGTAAAGAAAATAATATGAAATTAATTTTTAAACTGCTTTATTTTTCTTGGGAACATGTAGTCTTTGATACGATGTAATGGTTGTATGTGCATTTTTTTTTAAATAAGAGCCCTTAATCTAATTTTTAAGATGTCATACAAAAAAAAATCTGAGAAAATAAAATCTGATGATATGTGAATTTTACTAAACTTCAAAAGATTTAATTCAAACAATGATGTGAAAAATTTTAATTACACTATAAGGTATGGTATACAGCTCAAAAAATACTCTTGATCTTCTCAGTAAACTAGGTGTAATGATTCAAACTAAGCCTGCAACATAATACAGAAGAGGCCCCAGAACTTACGTTCCATGGTTATGAAAACTGAGTTTTTGTTAAAAAAGTTTAACTCAAGTGGCTTCCAGTCTTAGCATAGTTTCTTGGCTCAATAATAACTGCAGTAACAACAGCTTTACAAATAGTGTCACACTTCATTCTCAGAGCGTTGCCTCTGGAATATGACTGTTAACTGTGTAACTTTTGGAAAGTGACTTGACTGTTAGACTGAGTTTTCTCAATCTAAAAAGCAAGAATGTTAAAAATGTCTACCTCATAAAACTATTTTAACAGTTAAGATAATTGATCCCTTTAAGTCTTTACCAGAATGTTTTACACATGGCAAATATTCAATAAATGTTACTGGTCATTATTTGAACATATATAATCGAGATGAAGAATCAGGCTCAATTTGGCTAGATGGATTTTCCAAGGACAAAAGGTAAAAATAGAAAAAAGGATTTGAAATAAGGTTTCTGTGATTCTAAAGTGTGTAGTATTAGTATTTATGCTATGCAACCCCCAAATTTAAAAAAGCAGCAAGTACTTATTAAACTCCTACTATATGATGATACTGTATCAGCTCCCAGAATCAAATAATGTAAAATATAGATAAATATTTTAATTCATGAAATTTATATTTTAAGTGAGATTAAGAGCATAAACAAGAAACCACTGTTTCAGATTGTGTTGAATGCTATCAAGAAAATTCGTAGGATGATAAGAGAAAACAGGGAGAGTTCCTTTAGATAGGATAATCAGGGAAGGCTTCTCTGTGGAGGTGGCATTTGACCTGAGATCTGAAAGATTTGATTGAGACAACCAAGCAAACCATCTGAGGGAAAAACATCCCAAGTAGACAAATCAGGATATTCATATGTTCCTAAGTAATACTAGAATGTAGTTTTCCAAAAATAGAGTCGGGTAGGAAATCGACATTGCTGGAGGACAGTGAGGATGCAGGATTGCAAACCAGCTAGAATATTCAAGGATTTGTGGTCTTTGTAAGGAATTTGGATTTTATTTTAAAAGTACTAAGAAGTCCTTGAGGGATTTAAGCAGCGAAGTGCAGTAATCTGAATTGCTTTTGTGAGAATGGATTGGACAAGACCAAATATGGAGTGAGGGTGACTACAGTGCATATTATTGTGGTAACACCATGACCTAGGGGCTTTCAGTGGAGTTGGAAAGCCAACAAATTGAACAAGCTAGAAGAAATGAATAAATCCTAGACACATACAACCCTCCAACACTGGATCATGATAAACAGAAAATCTGAATAGACCAATTACTAGTAAGAAGCTTAAACAGTAATCAAAAGCCCTCCCACAAACAGAAGTCCAGAGAGCTTCACTGGTGAATTGTGTCACACATTCAAAATAGAATTAATACCAATCCTCCTCAAACTCTTGAAAAAATAAGCAAATAGAGGATTCTTCCAAACTTGTTTTATGCGGTCAGCATTATCCTGGTATCAAATAAGTTGAAATGTTTTTCTTAAAAAGAAAAATAAAGCCAAGAATGTCTTATTTAAAGCATCTCTAAATAGTAATTCCTTCTTTTAAAACAAAAATTTCCTCGTAATGATCCCCCTTCTTCCTACCTGAGTCAGTGTGTAGAAGGAGGAATAAATCTTCTTCACCATGCCCATCAAGATAGTACACATCTGTTTGGTGAGATTCAGTAACGCTAGAGAGTGGCACACTTGTTCCTTACAAAAAAAGAGGATGAATCATGAAATTGAGGGATTAGAGACTGTTCTTAATATTTTCAATTTCTAACTGACTTCTGAGAAAAATATCTTCCATTAAAAAATAAACCCAGACTTTTAGAATAGCTTAGGAAGTTGATGCTCTGGCATATTCTGCTCAAATAAAAATTAATGAAAGCTAAAGCATAAAAAGACATCATGGTCAATTTAAAAAATAAGACCTACATTTTCACAGCTAAGGAATTGAACGAAAATGCAAAAAAAAAAAAAAAAATTAGCAAGGGAGATTCACAGGGCTGCCTAGATCTGGGTCCAGAGTGGGAAGAGCCAAACAAAAGTCTGGCTTTTGTAGAGAATTACTCTTTCTGTGGTTATTTACTTTTAGCTAAGAGCTAGGGTAAGCCCGGTTGCATGTGAAAAAAATCTGGAAACATAGTAAAACAATGTCTGAATTTATCTACTATTTATGTCAAACTGTGAAACAGAGACATGGGAGGAACAGAGAGTTAAGATTAGGCTCCAAATTGAATTGTGAGATTGCTAACTGGACTAACGAAGGCACTGCTCTTGCTGAGGACCCAGGAAGGCAAAAGGGGGTTGGGGCAAGGTTTAAGGGGGGTGGGGTAAACAGGCAAAATTGCTGGTAATGGAACAATAGGAACAAGGGGATAGTGGAACGAAATTACAATGATTTGGAAAATAAAACCTGCTCAAAATGATACTGGAAACTAAAATTCTAAATTACTAGTAGAAATTAAGGCTAATAGAGATATCTCAACAAATCTATAATAAGCACATGAATGTTCTCAAAAAATTAACTTTATGGCAAAGACTGGGATTTTTTAACAAATGTTTTTGGGACGCTCAAATAAGTGAAGAAATGATAACCTCTTAAAAAGGATGCAAAAATGTAGCCAAAAAGAGGAGAAATGAAACAAGACTAATTAGATGTAAAAAGAATGCTGAAATTCTTGAAAAGAAAAAAATATCTATATCTATATATATATCTATATCTATATCTATACTATCTATATCCACACACACACATATATATATTCATACATGTAAAGACTAAAAGTTATACTTAATAGTTTTAGATAATATTATAGGAAATATATTCAAGATTTCAGAATATAAAGATTAAAAAAATTACACACAAATTTGACTTCCTAAAACTAAAACTTTATACATACACAAAGAAATTAGTAAGAAAGTGCAAAATCAAGTCTCACGGTGGAAGAATTTTTTAAATATCTATAACTAATGAAGGACTAATATATAAAATATGGAAAGAATAAATCATAACGGGGAAAAACACAATGACCGTATTAGTCATCTTGTGCTTCCATAACAAAATATAGCCTAAGTGGTTTAAACTACAGCAATTTATTTTCTCATGGTTCTGGAGGCAGAAAAGTCCAAGGTCAAAGTCCAGCAGAGTTCAATTTCTGGTGAGAGCTGTCTTCCTGGCTTACAGACTGCCAGCTTTTCTCTCTGTTCTCTAATGGTCTGTCCTCAGAGTGCATGCACTCGGAGAAAGCAAGAAAGATTTCTCACACGTGCACTCGCTCCCTCTCTCTTCTCATAAGGCCAGTGATACTGGCTGCTGATAATCGCGCTCAGGAAACAGATATAAACCATGACTGTTGCTGGCAAACCCTACCACATATTCACTAGATTAGTAAAATATAAAAATGTGACAGCACCAAGAATTAGTGAGAATGTACAGCAACTGGAACTCTTAACTTTTGATAATAAAGTTGTAAGTTAATAGCAGCCCCTTAGAACGTTTTTACTCCTCCATATATGCCATAGAGAAAACTGTGTACTTTTGCACCAAAGTATTTATAAAGGACTATTCATAGTAGGATTATATGAAATAGCCAAATATCAGGCATAACTCTTTTTATGATATATGGATGTAAAAGAATATAAATAGCAATAAAGAAAAACATATGACAACATAATTTTCACTGAAAAAAGCAAGAGATAAAATAATTTACACCATAATATTATGTCTTAGCCTACTAGGATGGTTAATTTTATGTACCACTTGGCTAGGCCACAGTACCCACATATTTGGTCAATATTCTAGATGTTTCTGTGAAGGCATTTTTTATGTGGCATAAACATTTAAATAAGTAGAATTTGAATAAAATAGATTGACTCTCATAATGTGTGTAAGCTTCATCCAATCAGCTGAAGGCCTTTACAAAAAGATTGTTCTCCCCTGAAGAAAGGGAATTCAGCCAGCAGACTGCCTTGAGACTTTCTACAACTCTTCTCTGGGTCTCCAGTTTGCAGACCTGCCCCAGAGATTTTAGATTTACCAATCTCCATAATCGCTGGAATCCAATCCTTAAAATTCCTCTTCCTCTCTGTCAGTTAGACTTCATGATGCTCATGATAATAATCAATGAGATTTTAACTGATACTTTCCTAAAAGTTTTCTACACGTCTTTAAATCTTTACCCTATGGATTTGGCACTATTATTGCCTCATTTTATAGATGAAGAAGCTGAAACAAAAAGGTTAAGCAGCATGTCCAAAGGCACAATAAAGAGTATGTAGAAGAATGGGGGGAGCTAAGATAGCAGAGTAGTAGGAGAACCCTAGGCTTGCCTCGTCCCTTAAACACAGCTAGATAACTATCAAATCATTCTGAATACCCAAGAAATTGATCTGACATCAATTTCAAACTGCACAACTAGAGAGGAGAGGGTGCCATATCTTGGAAGGTAGGCGGTATGGAGACTTGGTTTGGGGGAGAAATGGACCATCTGTGCTGCGGAGGGGAGGGAGCCCTGGTCTGGAGCCTTGGTCATTCCCTCTTTTTGGAGGGCATCTGAGAGAGGTGGCATTGCCTCTCAGGGCAAAAGAGCTGGTGGGAGGCAAGTCCCTCCCCTACTTACTCCTCAGCATAGACACGGAAACACCTGCTGATATGTGGCTAACCTAGACACAGGCTCTTTGTTTCACTTTGTTCCAAACCCCATGCTCCTGCACTTCAGTGCATCTGCCCTTCTGGATCAAATCTGCATCAATCCCAGTGTAATGAGACCCTCCCCAAGGAGACCAGCATAGGTCCACACCACACCAGGTCCCTTAAGTTTAGAGTTTAAAACTCAACTGGCCTGCCTGAGATAAACCCAAAGTGCACGGCACTGCTCCAGGCAGGCAAGCTACCTGGACACATAAAGTGTGAAATGATGATCTGAAAAACATCTTGGACACATGAGGAGAAAGTATTTGCTCTTCCGGGAGGGCTTCCCTAACAGTAGAATAATGAACTCCCCTCTCAAGGGACAAAGGAGTGGGCTGGCTCTACTTCCCTCCCCTGGCCCTCAGCATAAACTAACTTCAGTAAACAATGTGGTGCCAACGCTGGCTGCCTAACCTGCTTACACCAAGCCCCACCCCTCTCTTCTTCACTGTACAGCTTTTCTTGGCCAACTGTGTCTGAAAACAAGCACAGTGGGCCCTTGCCCCAGAAACCAGCACAAACCACCATATGCACCACATCTACTGACCACAGAGTTTGGAAAAGCTTTAGTGCTGGTGGAAATAGCATTGGGTCTCTTTTAACAAGCTGCTCAGAGCACACCTATTTAAAACTCACCACACTTTAACCAAGGTCCACACACTCCCCACTGCAGGCAAGGAGAAACTGCAGAAGACTGACCTGAGGGGTCGAGCAGCACATTGCACACAGCACACACCAGAGACTCTTAGTGGAACTCCAAGCCCTGAACAGTATATGACCTCTTCTTCATAAAGCCATTACTCTTGGAAACAGGAAACATGCTGGACTTCCCTATCACACAGAAGACAGGGAACTAAACAAAATGACAAGATGGAGGAATTTATCCCAAAAGAGAAAACAAGAAAAGATCATGGCCAGAGATCAAATCAGAAGAGAAAGAATTAATATTCCTGATCCAGATTTAAAGCAGCAATCATAAGGATACTATCTGGTCTTGAGATAAACATAGAAGACATTGGGTATAAGAGAGCTTAAAACCAAACAGGCTGAATGAAAAATACAACATCCGAGATTTGAAATTAACTTTATTATGACCACAGGGATGGAAGATTCAGAGGAACAAGTAAGAGATATAGAAAACAGAATTATGGGAAATAATAAAGCTTAACAAAAGAGAGAAAGAAAAAGCTTGGGTCACTAAAGTAGACTTAGGGAACTCAGTGAACGTATCAAATGTAATAACATTTGTATGATAGGAGTCCCAGAAGAAGAAGAGAGAAAAGGGGGCAGATTTATTTGAGGAAATTATAGCTAAAAACTTCCCTAATCTTGGGGGACAAAAGCAGCCTTCCAATTCTGGGAGGCATAGAAAACTTCCATCAAAATCAAGAAAAGCAGACCAACACCAAGACATATCGTAGTACACTTGCAAAATGTAGAGATAAATAAAAAATCCTAAAAGCAGCAAGACAAAAGAAGTCCCTAACTTACAAGGAAAGAAAGATAAGGTTAGCAGCAGATCTCTCCACAGAAACTTAGCAAGCCAGAAAGAATGTGGCATGATATATTCAACGTACTGAATGGGAAAAATCTGAAGCCAAGAATACTCTATCCAGCAAGGCTATCATTCAGAATAGAAGAGCTAAAGAGTTTCCCAGACAAACAAAAAATAAAGGAGTTCATGACCACTAAAGGAGCCCTAAGAGAAATGTTAAAGTGGACTCTCTGAGTGGGAAAGAAAGACCAAAAGTGACAAAGACCAGGAAGGAACAGAGAAAATCTCCAGAAACAACAAAACAAGTAATACAATGGCACTAAATTCATATCTGTCAGTAATTACTCTGAATGTAAATGGACTAAATGCTCCAATCAAAAGACAAAAAGTGTCAGAATGGATTAAAAAATATGACTTATCTATATACTACCTATATTAAACTCATTTTAGATCTAAAGACACCTGTGGATTGAAAGTGAGGGAATGGAGGAACACTTACTGTGCAAATAGACATCAAAAGAAAGCCAGAGTCCCAATATTTATATCAAACAAACTAGATTTTAAATCAAAAACTGTAACAAAAGATGAAGGACACTACATCATAATAAAGAGGTCTATCCAACAAGAAGATCTAATAATTATAAATGTTTATGCCTCCAACAGGAAAGCCTGCAAATATATAAAACAATTAATAACAAACATAAAGGAACTCATTGATGATAATACAATAATAGTAGGGGACTTTTAATAACCCACTGGACAGATCATCTAAGCAGAAAATCAACAAGGAAACAATAGTTTGAATGACAACCCTGGACCAGATGGACTTAACAGATATATTTAGAGCATTTCATCCTAAAGCAGCAGAATACACATTATTTTCAAATGCATATGAGATATTCTCCAGGTAGATCACATGCTACATCATAAATCAGTCATCAACAAGTACAAAAAGATTGAGATCGTACCATGCATATTTTCTCACCACAGTGCTATGAAGTTTGAAGTCAACCATAAGAAAAAAAATTGGAAAGAGCATAATACATGGGGGTTAAATAATATCCTAAAAAGAATGAGTGGTTCAGACAGAAAATCAAAGAAAAAATTTAAAAATACATGGAAACAAATGAAAATGAAAGTATGATGGTCCAAAACCTTTGGGATGCAACAAAAGGGTCATAAGAGGGAAGTATATAGCAATACAGACCTACCTCAAGAAGCAAAAAAAAAAAAGCTTAAATACACAACTTAACCTTACAACTAAAGGAGTTGGATAAAGAATGACAAATGAAGGCCTAAAGCCAGCAGAAGAAAGGAAATAATAAAGGTTAGAGCAGAAATAAATTATATAGACACAAAAACAATAGAAAAGATCAATGAAATCAGGAGCTGGTTCTTTGAAAAATTTGATAAAATTGATAATCCCCTTGCCAAACTTATCAAAAGAAAAGAGAAAGGACATAAATAAAATCACAAATAAGAAAGGAGAAATAACAAGCAGCACCACAGAAATACAAATAATTATAAAAGAATATTTTGACAAATTTATATGCCAACAAATAGGGCAATGTAGAAGAAATGAATAGATTTCCAGAAACATAAATTACCGAAACTGAAACAGGAAGGAATAGAAAACTTGAACACACATAGGTCATCAAAAAAATTCAGTCAGTAATAAAAATTTCCAAACAAACAAAAGTCCTGGGCCAGATGGATTCCCAGGGGAATTTTACCAAACATTGAAAGAAGAGTTTGTACCCATTTTTCTCAAACTATTCCAAAAAATAAAAATGGAAGAAAAACTTCTAAACTTATTCTAAGAGGCTAGTATTACCCTGATTCCAAAGTGAGACAAAGATTCCACTAAAAAATAGAACTGCAGGTCAATGTCCCTGATGAACACAGATGCAAAAGCTCTCAATAATATACTAGCAAATTGAATCCAACAGTACATTAAAAGCCTCATTCACTATGATCAAGTAGGATTTATTCCTGGGTTGCAAGACTGGTTCAATATTTGCAAATCAATCAATGTGATACACCATATTAATAAAAGAAAGGATAAGAACAATATGATCCTTTTAATAGGTACAGAAAAAGCATTTGTCAAAGTACAGTATCCATTCTTGATAAAAACCCTCAACAAAGTAAGGATAGAGGGAACATACCTCAAAATCATAAAAGCCACATACAAAAAACCCACAACTAATATCATCCTCAATGGGGAAAAACTGAGGGCTTTTCCTATGGTCACGAACAAGACAGGGATGTCCACTCTCACCACTGTTATCTAACATAGTATTAGAAGCCCTAACCACAGCAATCAGACAACAGAAAGGAGTAAAAGGCATCCAAATCATCAAGGAAGAAGTTAAACATCCACTATTTGCAGATTACATGATACCCTATGTAGGAAACCCAAAAGACTCCATCAAAAAAAATGCTAGAACTGATACATGAATCCAGTGAGGACACACAATATAAAATCAACATACAGAAATCTGTTGCCTTTCAATACACCAATAATGAAGCAGCAGAAAAAGATCAGAATCGATCCCATTTACAATTCACCAAAAGCCATAAGATACCTAGAAATAAACCTAACAAAAGAGATAAAAGATTCATACTTTGAAAACTATAAATCACTTATGAAAAAAATTGGAGGTGACACAAAGAAATGGAAAATCATTCCATGCTCAGGAATTGAAAGAACAAATAGTGTTATAATGTCTACACTACCCAAAGCAATCTTTGGGTACTATACAATCCCTATCAACACACCAGCAGCATTTTGGACAGAGCTAGAACAAAAAATATTAAAATTCATATGTAACCCCAAAAGAGCCTGAATAGCCGAAGCAATCTTGAAGAAAAGCAAAGCCAGAAGCATCACATTTCAACACTCCAAGGTATGTTACAAAGCTGTTGTGATCAAAAAAGTATGGTATTGGCATAAAAACAGACACACAGAACAGTAGAACAGAAAAGAAAACCCAGACATGGACCCACAACTATATGGTCAACTATATATATTCAACAAAGCAGGAAAGAATATCCAGTGGAAAAAAGATAGTCTCTTCAACAAATGGTGTTTGAAAAACAGGACAGCAAAACACAGAAGAATGAAACTAGACCACTTTCTTATACCATACACACACACACACACACACACACACACACACACACACACACACACACAAATTCAAAATGGATAAAAGACCTAAATGTGAGACAGGAAACCATCATAATCCTAGAGGAAAACATAGACAGGAACCTCTTTGACACAGCCCATAGCAACTTCTTACTAGACACTTCTGAGACAAAGGATACAAAAGCAAAAAATGAGGTATTGGGACATCTTCAAGATAAAAGGCTTCTGCACAGTGAAGGAAGCAACCAACAAAACTAAAAGGCAACCTTCAGAATGGGAGAAGATATTGGCAAATGACATATCTGATAAAGGGTTAGTATCCAAAATCTATAAAGAATTTATCAAACGCAACACCCCAAAAAACAAATAATCCAGTTAAGAAATGGGCAGGAGACATGAATAGACATTTTATCAAAGAAGACATCCAGGTGGGTAACAGATACATGAAGAGATGCTTAATATCACTCATCATCAGGGAAATACAAATCAAACTATGAGATATAACCCCACACCTCCCAGATTGCTAAATTAACAACACAGGAAACAACTGATGTTGGTGAGTATATGGAGAAAGAGGGAAGCCTCTTACATTATTGATGGGAATGCAAGCTGAGGCAGGTTGGAGGTTCCTCAAAATGTTAAAAGTAGAACTACCCTATCATCCAGAAATTGCACTACTAGGTATTTACCCAAAGGATACAAAAATACTGATTCAAAGGGATACATGCATCCCATATTTATAGTAGCATTGTCAACAATAGCCAAATTATAGAAAGAGCCCAAATGTATAGAGGTTGATTAATGGACAAGGAAGAAGTGGAATATTACTCAGCCATGAAAAAGAATGAAATCTTTCTATTTGCAGCAATGTGGATGGAGCTAGGATGTATTATGTTATTGGGTGATGGGTATTGGAGGGGACTTGTGACCAGTGCTGGATGTTGTATGTAAGTGGTGAATCACTAAATCTTACACCTGAAATGTAAAAAGAGGGAGAGGGAGAGAGGGAGAGTATGTAGAAGATCCAGGATTTAAACAAGGCCACCTGATTTCCAAGTTCAAGTTCTTGGGAAAAAAATAGTCTTTAGGTATTCATGCACCTAAGGATTAAAGAAATACTTAATGTTTTTAGACAATAAAATAAAAAAGTATATTCAAGAGTTTCCAGGTTTAAACTGTAATTCACTATCAGGACAAGGTCATCTGAGAGAATATTGAAATGTTGCAGGTCATTAGTAGTTTTTATATTTACTACAGTGTACTGAATAAATAAATATTGAAACTGAAAAAAGTTTTTGGTCACGGACAATAGATCAAGCTGTGAAGATGCAGGTATCCTTGATCAGAATGACCAACTACCTGAGAAGTATTTTTTTCCTAAATATTATGTGACCCAGATATATTTGTAACATAATTCTTACAGCCTTTACACAGAAATTTAGTGAAGGACAAATATTTTCTCTTTTGGATCTTGGCACTAACTGCCTATGAAGTGTGGGTAGTGGAGGAGATTTAAAACGGAATAAGGGGGGAGCCTGAGTGCTTCAGTCGGCTAAGCATCCAACTTCAGCTCAGGTCATGATCTTGCAGTTTGTGAGTTCCAGCCCTGCATTGGGCTCTGTGCTGATAGCTCAGAGCCTGGAGCCTGGTTTGGATTCTGTGTCTCCCTCTCTCTCTTCCCTTTCCCTGTTTGTGCCCTGTTTCTCTCTGTCTCTCAACAATAAATAAATAAATTAATTAATTAATTAAAAGGAATAAGGAAAAAGCAAAAACTAGAAGAAATAATTCAATGAAGTTGACAATATGTCAACATTCAACTTCAGTGAGCATAGGTCAAGCCATTTCATTTATTCAGAATTTTATTCAGAGAATGATCTAAAATGAGGGAAGAAGGATGTGCAAGAAGCATTCTGTCAGTTTTATTTCTAGTCAGAAAAATAATTTGGTTAATTTCCTTTTTTAGATAATTACAATAGTGCATTAATAGAAAAGCAGCTATATTTACTGTATTAAAAAGAGTACATTCTCGGGACACCTGGGTGTCTCAGTTGGTTGAGTGGCCAACCCTTTTGGCTCTGGTCATGATCTCACGGTTCCTGGGATCAAGCCCTGCAATGGGCTCTGTGCTGACAGCTCAGAGCCTGTTTGGGATTCATTCTTTCTCTCTCTCTCTCTTTCTCTGCCCCTCCCCACTAATGCCTCTCTCTCTCTCTTGCTCTCTCTCTCTCAAAATAAATAAATAAACTTTTTTTTTAAAAATAGTATAGTCTCACTTTTTTAAGTGAGTGTTTGGATTAAGACAACAGAAAAACAGGAAAATTGCCTTGTAAAAACACATTTTGTTGATTAATTTTTAATATATAGATTTGTTGTCCTTCTACTTCAATATGAAAAACCTAAACATTTGACCTTGTATGATAGGATAATTTTAAAAGTGCTAGGATTTGAGCTTTAGAAATATTTGAGCTTCAAACAGCTTAGTACCAACATAAAGCACTACTTTATTTTGTATTCCATTATATTTATTTATTTGTTTAGTATTTAAATCTAAGCATTAATATTTATAACTTCTAGATATAGTAAAGTCTCAGTGTTTTCTAAATTTAGTGATCCTTTGAAAAACAGCTAAGCTGAAATTGAGTTAGCACGTTCTTACTTCATAAAGAGACCAAATTAATAATGAAGAAAACTTTCGTAAGAATAATTAAGAATGTAAGAAATATACCCTCAAGCTACATGAGCACTTCAAAAGCACATAGCACATGGAACCATAGAAAGCCCAATTATAATTTTTTCTGATATAGTCATTAAAATAAAGTCCCCTGGAGGTTTTCATAAGGTAACACTTTTATTGCTTGCACTCTAAATATAAAGGCAGCTTTTATTTTAAAATAATCATCATTTTATCCTTTTTTACTAATTTAAAATGATATATTATTTTCTTTTATTAGTGATTCAGCTTTCCAATTATTGAATGTTTCTCTGTATTCCAGTTTACCTGTGAGCTATAGAATGTCATGCCATCTTGTTATGTCACTTAATATTTACCAAACTTCACACACATACACAGACATTAGTGATTAGTGTGTATCTACTGCTTTGAACATAGCCTTCATGAGGACAGGGATCATATTTATTTTATTGTTAAAGTATACTTAATCCTATGAAAGTGTCATGTATTGATAATGTGCTTTAAAATCATTTGATGAATTAGTGTTTAATGAATAAAATAAGTAATTTTATTTTTGAGAGTGCTTTCCTTCAAATACACCCCTTTTTAATGAAGAAGGGATTGAGTAAAATAAAAGAAGCTAGCAAAGGATACTTGGAAAAAGTAGTCAAAATGTAGGGGAGGTTAGCCGGAAATGTTTTGTTACAGAACAAAGTGAAAATACTTTCTAAAAAAGAGGTTAGAGATTACATGGGATGAAAAGAAGGTGTTTGAATAAAACTTTGGTAACAAAAAAGGTCATGGATAACTTTGACATGAGTGGTTTTTAGAAAGGTAGAAAGGCTGATAGGAATGGATTCAAGGGAAAATGGGAAATGAAGTATTAGAAACAATGAGAACACTCCCTGGTGGGTTCGTCAAGGTGTTTAGGCTCTCTGTGTTTGCTAATTAATGCTAAGGAAGGTGTTAGGCCCCTACCCTCCCTCCCAGAGACTCTGAGACAGGGACACTATCCTTTTTAAAGATTATATTTCAAAGGAATAGTTCCTAGGTCATTGAGAAAGACATTTCTAGGCTCCAAAACTGGTAAGGGCTGAGAGAAAGAATTGAAAATTGTGAGTTTTTAACGTAAATGCTCTATGAAAAGAGAGGTGTGGTGTCCGTCTTCCGAAAGAAACCTGTCTAAAGTGTACTCAAGCTGAGGAGAATTTTAAGGCCTCCTTGGTCACATTAGAATCTGTGACAGATATGAATGGATGTCAGAGTGGGATAATTAATACATAGTAAAAAGTGTCAGGATCAATGGATTAAAAGCCATAATAAAATGGATAATGGCAAATTTGAAATATTTTCCTGCTAAAAATAAGGAAAATTAGGAGCTGGTAGTTAGTAAGCAGAATACTTGAAATTGAGGGTTAAAAAAAAAAAAGAAGTAGGGGCAACTGGGCGACTCAGTCAGTTGAGCATCTGACCCTTGATTTTGGCTTATGTCATGATCTCACCGTTCATGGGATCCAACCCCACTTCTAGCTCTGCATTGACAGTATGGAGCCTGCTTGGACTCTCTCTCTCCCTCTCTCTCTGTCCCTCCCCCCTCTCCAAATGAATACAATAAACTTTAAAAAATAGTATAAAGCTATAAGTAGTAAAATATTCTAGGCTATAAACATGGAAGTGGGAAGCTGTGGTGAGATACAGAAGTTATATGAAGATGAACATATTCACATATCACTAAGTTGTATGTTTTGTTAACACGGTTGCTTAAGTAACCTAGAGTAAGTATAGGCTCCCTCACTGAGAGATGTAAAGTGAGCCTGGTGTTTAGGTCTTAACGATTTCAGTGTTTAAGAACAACTGGGAAATTTAGAAGTCATCATAATAAGGAAGTGCTATGATCCGATGGCCAAAAAGAAAAGCAGTTTTATTTTTGTTGTGTGTTTTTCTTTTTTTCTAGAGTAGAGGGAGTGGAAAGGAGTTGAAAGGAGGAAGAGGCCACCTCCAGGGATTGTACCCAAAGTAGGAGGAAGGAAACAGCCACCGTTTGAGAGGGGTATGGAGGAATGATGGCTTTTTGTTTGTTTCCATCATGTTTCAGTTGGAACAAGAAGGTGAAAGGAATATGCTGAGAAGTTTTTGAAGATATGAAAGATTTGGTTATGAGTTTCAAAAAATATTTGTGGGATTTGGGAGGGATGGTAGAATAGGTCAGATCATGAACTATACAGAGCCATTTGGATACATGTCTTTATGACAGTGGGTCATTGGAAAGTTTTTGACTTAGGGTAAGAGCTGAATAAATAGGGTTGCAACAAATGGAAGAATTAGTACTGTTGTTCTCTTAGAGTAATGGAAGTAATCACTGTAATCATTGCCTCCTTCTAGGAATTAATCTCTTGGGCAGTGTAAATTGTGAGACAGATGGTGTCGTGGCAGAGGGAAATGACTTGCCAGGAACAGGGGAGAAGGCTCTGTAGGCCTCCCTTAAATCTCTCTGTAGGCAAGGTCATGCTCTGGGAAAGGAGTTTTACCAAGGCCTCTTGATTATTGTTGTGATGGTGATTGCTCCCATTAAAATGAAAACTTTGAGCATTACGATTAAATGATTCATGATGTTATTATGGTAGCATTAAAAACACATAAATGCTTAGTCCTTCACTTACTATTTAACTAGGAAGATTAACCATTTGTGAATAATTACCACTGGGTAAAACACTACTGTTGACATTTACCCATGGATCAGTTTAAATTGTATTTTGGAATATTCATTTCTTTTCCCCCTGGAAGGTAAAAGAAGAGAAAGTGATTTAATAAAAACATCTCCTTTGTAATATTTACCTCTAATCCTATACTTGTGAGTTTTTATGAACTATCATAGAAGGCAATGTGCCAACACAAAGATAAATGCTCTGCAGGGCAAATGGCTTTGTTTTTTTCACAGACTCTCCCTCACTCCTGTTCTCCATCCCCATGAACTCTGTCAGCCCCCAATCACGGTAGTTACAATCCAGTGTGAGGCATCCTATAAAGAAACGGATTTTACGAAATTATTCTGCCTTACACAGGCTTACTATTTGGTCAATACTGACAAATTCCTATAGCCAACAAAGCACTGTGTCAAAATGATGTTTCTTTATAACTTGTATTAATGTTTTTTAAGATCTGGACTCCTGAAGTACACATTTCTTAGTTGATTTTAGAGACCATGGACATTTCCCTAAAAATAATGCTAAATATGAGCTTGTGGTTTTAAATGTACAAAAAGAAATGGAGTTTCAAAACAACCCAATGAGTCATATGTATATATTTTTATAAACATATATTTATATTTACAATGCATTATTTACTGTATAAGAAGATTCTATACATCAGGGAAGCATCTGGAAATACAATACATCAGGCTTTTATTTCTTTACATTATGATTGTAAATTGTTACTTACATCAAAAGGTAACACAAAACCCATTGTGTGTGTATATGTGCGTGTGTGTGTGTGTGGTGTTTATATATGTGTGTACACACACACACACACACACACACACACACACACACACCTGAAGACTTGACCCCCAAAGGATCTTTCAAAAAAAACGTGAATGAGATGAAAGATGGACTGAATTCCTTGGTGGCACAGAGAAAGCAGACAAGTAGCTCAGGAAATCAAATCCTGTTTTAAGCTTAGCACATTAAGGGAAAGAAGGGTCTGAAAATGTCATAAAGCCCCAGATAATGCTGGCATAAGCCAGTTAATTTCCAAACTAACCAGATGGAAAGTTTAAAAGCCAAGTTAGCTATGGATGTGTGGCTACCTTATAACATAGACCTCTAACAGCTTTGTATATATACAAAAGTTTTTTCAGTCATCCAACAAATATTGAGTGACTACTCGGTGCCAGGCACAATTCTAAGCAATTGGGATACATCAGTAAACAAAACAAACAGAAATTTGTGCCCTGAGATAGCTTCTAACAATAAATATAGTAGTAGGGCTAGGGGGACTGACAGTGCTGGTCCAGCATGAAGGGTAGTGGTTACAGTTATAAGTAAGATTGTCTGGAAGACCTGAGTGAGAAGCTATTTGATGTTGGAGGCAGTAAAAGTAAAAACCCACAAACACACAAATATAAGCTCTTTCACAGCTGAAAGTTGAGGGGTAAATATCTTTTAAATCCTCTCAATGCCTTGCATATAAAAAGTGATAAAAAATTGTGTAAAATATATATACATTTACATGTAATATATATACATATATTTGTAATTATTCTGATACATATGCTATCAGAATGAGTCTTACAAATACTATTATCAGAAGGCATCATTATCAAATTTTAATGTCAGCATTTTTCCTTTCTTAGTAATACATAAAATAATTGCGATTCGAATAAGGAATGGGTCTTCTATTTGATGCAATACAGTAGATATGAAAGATTTATATATTTTGGAATTTGCAGATTTTTACATTTTAGATGTTTTTTAAAGTTTATTTATTTATTTTGAGAGACATGGAGGGGGCACAGAGAGAGGAGAGGTAGAATCCCAAGCACACTCTGCCCTGTCAGCATGGAGCCCAATGTGGGGCTCAAACTCACAAACTGTGAGATCATGGCCCAAGCCAGAGTCAAGAGTTGGATGCTTAACCAACTGAGCTACCTAAGCACTCCTATACTTTTTAACTTAAAAAAATGTCTCTTATTCTCCCCCGTTTTCTCTCACCTACACTGCAACAAAACTCACATCTTTCATGTTCTTAAAAATCCTTGTGTTTCAAATCATCATGTGAATATTAGTGAATGCAAGGACTACACTCCTGACACAGTCCATCCTATACCCTCTGCTCTATCTCCAGGCTGTTTCCTCTACTTCCCCACTCCCATGTTTTCATCTCCTACTAATAACTCCCCTTTCTACATCTTCAATCTCCACACCTCTTGGAAATTACAAGCTCATATTCTCCACCATCTTTTGAACAGACTCCACTCATATATGTCTAAAGAAGTGTATTGTCTCACATTAACCTCCCCTTTAAAAAACAGCTACAACCCCCCCAACTTTGTATTCTTGATCTTGATTAAATAAGTCAAAATCATCATATTAATCCAAGTGAGAAATCTTAGTTTAGTACAAATATTTGACTCTATCTATACACTTGCTCATCAGGCACACATTGTTAGTCTCCAAGTGCTATTGATTCTACTCACTAAACATCTTGGAGGTAATCTACTTGTTTTCTTTCAAGAACTATTTTTATTTAAATAATTGAAATAAAAGAATAATTCATACTTATACAACAGTTCAGCAATGCTGAAGTGTCTAAAGGAACATTTATAGACTTACTTTTTCCTCTTGATTGCTAATTATTGTTAATAACTTACTGCATATCATTCTGTGATTATCCTTTGCTTACACAAAGATAAGAACGTATATAGATGTTCCTACTACTTTTTATTACCATTGTCACCAGTTAGGGTCTAATATTTGTCTTTTAAACTACTGAATAGTTACCTCATTCTTTTCTTAAAAACTTTTAATGGTCCTCCATCCACCTACCATATGGTAAAACTGAACCTATCAGAATACAGAAATCTATAGCTAAAAAATGATTTTCTTATCCTCAGATGCCTTGTTGAGGGTACTTTTGTGGATGCCTGTTTCCTGGACTTTGGATGAGAAAGCAGGCTTAAGTGTTGGCATATGTATTTAACATATTTGAATTTTCAGCTTTTAGAAAAAATGGAACATAATGGGAAAATTTCAGCACGTAAAAGTTTTGGTTATGTGACAATAAACTGTGTTTTCTTTCATTATCATAGATGTTATCAATGAAAATAATCTGTGCCATGAGTCGTTAATAGAGATTTTTTCATGTTTATATTTAGATCAATTTAATATACTTTATCATTTAAGTCAAAATTCTTCTGTTATCCTAGTAAATTTGACTACATTAGATTTTTTTGTTGTCTTTGTTATTATTTCAAAAAAGGCTAACAAAACTAATTACACCATTTTCAGATTTATACTTCTTATTGAGATGAGATGTGCATTTGCTCTTTTGAACTCAGAAAAGGCAACAGTTCATTCTTCACTTGTCTATCTTCACTTTAAGGTTGACATTTTATACAGATGATGGCTGTCAAAATAAGATGATTGCTATACGAGTCAATCTTGATGGTGTATTCTCCAAAATAGAATGCATTTTTTTCTGTGTGTATTGTTAGACAGTGTGCATTTTAGAGCTTCCAATATGTTATTATAGTTTTCAACACATTAAAAAAAGAGTAAGAAAATATTTTTAGATTTGGTTGAAAAATACAAAATTACTATTGTTACTTGGTCAGCAATTTTTAAGTGATTCTCAAATATAAATATTAAAATGATGAATATATCTAAACCTTGCTGACTATATTTCTGTTCTATATATTTCTTCCTTATTTGTTAGTATATTAGAATGATTCTGCAATCATATGTAATCTTTAGTTTTTTTGTTAGAAAGGAAGAAAGATATTCAGTTTTCACTTATTTATTCCTTTACTAAATATCACGTTTAAAATATGTCTTTTGAAATTATTTGAAAACATACTGATTACTTTAAATAGACCTTGCATTTTTTAAAGTGCTATTATTCTCATCTTCTTAAAATTCTAAGAGATCTAGATTCCGAGGACATATAACAAGGAAGTATTATCCAAAACTATGAAGTTCGTAGCGAGAATGTTTTTTCTTGAGTCCCTGTCTCTTGAAGAAACTGGCTTGAAGGAGAAACCTGAAGAATGAATTTTCTTTCTCACTTCTGCATAGGGCCTACCACAAACCTCTTCCCAGAATCCCATCCTGTTCTTCCTGGTCAAACTTTCTCCAGACAAATCTCTACACTACAAAGCTCAAAAGTAATCAGGAAGGCTGAGAAACTAAAAAATATTTCGGAGTTCAGAATACATTAGGTAAGTAAAACGTTACTCCCCAGCCCAGACAAGAATGCCATATACTAAAGCAGTTCTGAGTATATAATCTTTTTTTCTCCCATAAGAAGTCCCAACCTAATTAGTCTTAAAATAATCTACTGGGAGTGATGAAATAGAAACCAATAAATTTGTAACTTTTGGAAGGTTATTTAATCTTCCTGTGCCTCACTTTCCTCATCTATAAAATGGAATAATAATTATAACTATGTCATGTGGTTCTAAGTATGTATATACAGCATTTATAACAACCTTTGGAACATAGTGAGCATTACTAAGCATTAGCAATTAGTACTACCTACAAAGGGAATATTGATCTATTTTTAACCTCCCTAGGCTACAAACCAAGGGCCCTGATGGAGGACTTGGAACCACTGACCATTTTGTATTTGGACAGTGGATATTCTTCCACTTATAGATTTTATTTACATTTGAAGGATGTGCAGTATCTCCTTGGTCCAAATTAGAAATTTCATCAAACCTGTTTCTATTTGCTATCCTCTCTTCTCTCTATGTCTGTCTCTCTTTCTCGCTGTCTGTCTCTGTCTCTCTCTCTCTAACACACACACCAGGTTTGAGCCAGGAGATTTCCTGACAGCATATGTCTGTGGCTCATCTCTCATATAAGTCTTGCAAAAAGCTCACAAAAAAGAACTCAGAACATTTATAGATGAGTAATAATAGAATAACAAAAGGAACTTGTGTGAAATATATAAAAAGATACTAAAATAAACAAGGAAAGAAATTTAAAAGTTTTAAGAATATTAGAAAAATATATTTCCATGGAACTTTGAAAATTTCATTCAAAAGTACTGTCAAAATTTAAGGATAGCTCAAGGAATAAATTACCTTGGGGAACCTGGGTGGCTCAGTTAACTGCCCAACTCTTCATTTTGGCTCAGGTCATGACTTCACAGTTTGTGAGTTCAAGCCGTGAACTCATTGTGCTTTGAACTGACAATGCAGAGACTGCTTGGGATTCTCTCTCTCTCTCTCTCTCTCTCTCTCTCTCTCTCTCTCTTTCGCCCCTCCCCACCCTGCTCTCACTGTCTCTCTCTAAAAATAAATGAATAAACTTAAAAAAAGGAATAGATTACCTCTGTAAATCAAGAGCAGAAATTAGAGACAGAAGAATCCATGAAATCCATGGCAGGACAGTAAAAATCCATGCAGCGTGAACTGGCAAACCTAGTCATGTTGGAGAAGGAAAATAAATATATTATCCCAGAAATTATGGGAAATTGGAGGCATTGAATAATATATTAAACAATGTTAAAAGCTAAGAACAAGACAAAAATTATCAAACTGAAAAATGAAGAAAGCTGAAGTGCAAATGTCCCATGAGATACAGCAAGAAAACATCATCCAAAAGCATAAAATTCATACAAAGAGAAATTTATGAAGTACTGTATTGATATACTTTACTTTAAGATACAGTGGAAAATTACAGTATCAGGTAGCAATTCATAAGATTAATTTATACAATTTGAAATATTCTACATAAAATGATAATCCATAATGTGACACTATTATAATAGGTGCATATTATATAAGTACATAGTTTATTTATAATTTTGCTTTAGGACTGTATTTTTAAAAATTTTTAAGCTTTTGTTTTTGAGAAAGACAGAGAGTACAAGTTCATGTGAGGCAGAAAGAGAGTGGAAGATTCCCAAACAGGCTCCCATCTGTCACCTGACGTGACAGAGCCTGACATGAGGCTTAAACTCAGGAACCGCAAAGTCGTGACCTGAGCTAGAATCAAGAGACAAATGCTTAACCAACTGAGCCACCCAGGCACTTCTTGCTTTAGGACTTTTCTGGACAATTTCCAGGGCTACTGCCTTAGGAGACAATAGCTTCATCAGATTGACAGTTCCAAAAAATTATCAAAGATCTTTAATCAATATTGGAAACGTTGTAAATAAAACCCATGTGGAGTTAATTTAACCACACAATTCTAGTTCTTCCTAAAATAAAAGCATAAATAAACTCAATATAATAAATATTTAATAATTTACATATAATATTTTTCTTTACATTATGAATTACCCAAACTCTGTCATACTAAAAACAATATCCCCAAGTAGGCTTTCGAATGATTAAATTCAGTGACTTTGAGATGCTGCCAACTTTAAAACTAGAGTGGTAGTTTTTTTGTTTTTTGGTTTTTTTTGGTCACAATTATATTTTCAAAGTAGGATGATAACACATGATTTAAGACATGGGTTAACTTACTAATAAACTTTTGAAGATGTAGATTTTTGGTATCTGGGACACAAATTTTATTCCTGCCTAAGACCCCAATATATAAGGGAAGATTCTCCAGGAATAAAATGAATATGGAAAAGTCAGCACTGTGCATGTCCAAATAAATGTACCATATTTCAAATAAATGAAAAACTTTCATAAAAAGAAAAACAAATTTTGGGTAGTCTCAACTTTTAACAGGCACAATAGAAACAATGCATATTTTCTTCCTGCTTGAATTAATGTGACTCTCAGTAAATTCTTTCAGGTAAACAAAATAACTCAGAAGAAGGAGACAAAAGGATGGCCACATAGAAAATTGATAGACTCAGGTACTTATATCAAGTCTAAAGGGAAAGATTCACGTTTTATGGCTATGGCCATTTATACTTAGACGTGAGTGGAATCAAATAGAAACCAAACAAGGACTTAGTAAACATATTTTGAAATGAACCTGAAACATGGATTAAAAGAGACTCTAATAGTTCAAACATGTCAAAAGAGACACAATAGTCCGAAAACACTTATATATGCAAAATTCTATGGGCAAAAAGCAGAACCTCTTCAGATATAACCAATGGAAAAGATCTCCCAGAATGCATATCTAAAACCATGTATAAAAAGGGACTTGAGAGTTTCTCTTTTTTTTAAGTTTTATTTATTTATTTATTTATTTATTTAGGGAGAGTGTGAAAGAGGAAGGTGCAGAGAGAGAGGGAGAGAGAATCTCAAGCAGGATCCACACTCATACAGAGCCCAACATGGGGCCAGAACCTACAAATCATGAAATGACCTGAGCTGAAATCAAGAGTCAGATGCTTAACTGACTGAATCACCCAGGCACCTGGGACTTGAGAGTTTCTATCAGGGGTAGAACTAACCTAATCAGAGAATATTCCGTCTTTCTGAAAAGGGGTCTTAGAATATTTGCCTATGATTATTTCAGAATTGCTTCTAACCAGTAACAGCCATTATCGTCTTTTTCAGCTAGAAGTATTTGCTACAGTTACCGTGTTCTGTTTTCACAAGCACATACTATTTTTCTCTATTTCATTTATATGCCTTCAAATAAAGGTAATATGCATCTGGTCCTGATGAAGAATAGCTCATCATAAGACTCTGTGTTTCAAGCCTAGGGTCATGTGTGTGTGTGAAACACCTGTGGTACCATTCTTGGAGAGGAGTGAGTGCATTTTGTATGTAGAAAGGAGATAACCCAATTACTGTTGCCAAGGAATGTACTTGTTAGATTGTATTATGTCAGAGCTATTCGCTCTTTGCTTTCCAACACATTTTTATCCATGCCCTTTGCCATATGACTTCCTGCCACGTGGCCTTCACCGTATAGTCTGCTTTAGCCAGGAGAATGTAAGCAAACATGTCAATATACAGTCCAATTAAATACAGAATATTTAATAGGAATTCTGTATTTCCATCAGTCTTTTTTTTTAATGCTTTCCTGTTGTCTGCCATAAGAACAGCAAAATCCAGGCAGTAACCATTCCTCCAGCCTATGTCCCACAATGAAAAAGTCATAAAGCCCTACTGAGCCAGTCTAAGCCAATGGATCCCAGTAGATGTGAAGCTGACATCTTAGAGTTGCTTATTTTTGTAGCAAATATTGACTAATAGAATGTATTTTAAAAAGAAATAAATCATAAAACACATTTAAACATATAAAAAATGAACCAAACAATATATGTTTTGTAAGCCCTTCCTAAGGAAATTAACAATTTAAAATCTTCAGTTGAACATAAAATGAATTGAGAAATTAAAGAAAAATGATTTGTGACATGCAATCCAATTTATTTAATAACAAGACTAAGAATAAAGCATACTGTAATGTAAAGGTAATCAATTCTGAATATCCATAAGTAATATAATTAATAATATTTAGAAGGGAAAAGAAAAGTTATGAGATTGTGAAATCACATTGATTATCTCATTTAAAACTGATAACCAAGTTAAAAAGAATGAGAATATTCAAAGGCTTAAAAAAGAGTAAGAAAAAATAATTTAAAAAAAAGTATTAGAAAATAAGTAATATAGTCATCAAAACCAGGTATATGATGATTGTGGTATGCCACCTCCATACCATTTCAGTGAAGGACTCATCCTTGTTAAAAGGCTGAGAGTGTTACTGGAGAGTGTTACTGATAGATAACCTTGAGCTGTTTGCTTCTTCAAGGGTTGTCTCAATTCCAGAGTCCTGTAGCCCAAGTCACACTGCCACCAACAATGACTGAAAGCTAGGAAAGCATAAATGACTGGCCATCACGGCTCAACTCAGAACAACACTGGATGACCACTGTAGCTCCAGAGCTCCCAGAATCATCAAACTAGGCTGTTTGGGGGCTTACATTTCAGCTTGACATCTTCCTCCACCCAGTCCTGATTCCTATCCTGTTTATAAATGTGTATCCTAAATGCACTTCTTAACACATATCTTACATACAAACTTTGTCTCAGAATCTACATTCTGGGAACCCACTCTACAACAGAAGGTTCAGGGGAGGGGTAGGTGGGTGGCTTAGTCAGTCTGAGCGTTGGACTTTTGGTTTTGGCTCAGGTCATGATCTCCTGGTTCCTGGTATCAAGCCCCCAGTCAGGCTCGAGCAGTGCAGAATCAGCTTGGGATTCTCTCTCTCCCCCCCCCCCTCTATTTCTCCCCTCTCTTCCCCCTCCTTAGCTCTCTCTCTCTCTCTCTCTCTCTCTCTCTCTCTCAAAACCTGCAAAATAAAAAAAGTAAAGTGGAAAGAAGGTGTCTAGGTTCCTCTAAAATCAGACTCTAAGATAAATACTTGAGTAAATAATTTATTTAGGAGGTGAACTAACACCAACATTCAGAGGGAAATCCAGATTCCACACAAATCAGCAACCGTATTCATTACCAATCTCTATGAAAAATTTTAAGAATAAAAACAATCAACTACTACAGATGAATTAGGAAGAGGTCTAGGGGAGAGCTGCTCTCCAGGACTTTCTTTTGCATTTTGTACATATACTGTGTAATCTTTAAAAATAAAGGAGGTAACCTGTGAGATAAATGGGTATGTCACACAGTAGAAAGTGTTTAGTTTGTGAAATATATCCATTTAATAACCTAGGTTATTATACAGTGTATGGGCATTTCCCAGGGAGTCATAGCTCACAAAATCCACAGATTCTGGGCTTGTTCACCATAAGTAAACCTAAACTAGGGACATTCTGCTTAAACCATTTTATAAATAAGAACTCTTCTCCCAGTAAACAGTATTAGTGTGGTTTGTAAGGACAAGAGGTACAGTTATCGTCACGTTTATAAAAGGAAAAGACTTGTGCAGCTGCCTTTTTTCCTTCCCTGAGACATTTCCCTTCAAAGATGAGCTGTTTTAATTCCTCTCTCTTTATTGGTAATAAAATCTGGGGAGGAGTAGGTGAGAAAGTAGGAAATTAAGAGGGAAGTAAATAAAGCTAATAAAATGCCTACTAATTAGAGGGGCACTCCTATGGACAACTAGGAATTTACTCAACTGAGGATCCTGAGAAACTATATAAAACCAAACTCAGAATTGTTCCCATGAGGAGCAAAGAAGTGAAGATATTTTTTTTTACCAATTCGGTTGTAGATATTTGTTGCAAGTCACTCTAGGAAATGTTAACTGGACACTTGGGAAAAGAATGCTCAAGGAAACCAGAGGATGTCCTCAGGTAGAGAGTCACAGGTGTTTGATGTTGGAACTGCAGTCACAAGGATTATTCACTGTTCCACTGCCACTGGGCTAACTTTCATGATTAATTAAGAGGATATGGACAGAGCAATGGCAGCACCTGTTATGCAGACCAAATCGGAGGAAACCGATATATGCTAATTTTGGTATTTTCATAGTAGATAGTCAATGTAAACTTTTTTAAGTGAAAAAAAATTGTCTGGCATACAGTTAAAAAAAAGTAAATCTTCCCAGCTATTGGAACAATAGCATGAAGCGAAACAAAGAGACCATGATGTGACAAATTATAAAGAATTACTAAAAAGGAAACTAAACCTTAAATTAGTGTCAACGAACAAAAGGAAAAACATATCTGCCATAACAATACATGTAAATTGGTCATAGACTTAACTGTACAGTATACATAGCAGACATACTCAAAACCAGCTGATGGTCAGCTTAGACATAAAGATACAGGTAGCGCTTATAGAAAAAATGCAAACACGAGGCAGAGGTTCCAGCTGTAATACCAGACAGGTGTATTTTGGAATGAGAAGCATTAAATGAGATAAAGAGTGAACTTTCCTCAAATGAAGATCTAACAATTATAATATCTGCACACCCAACAAAGACTAAGTACACATTCTTTAAAAATGCACATGAAACATTCAATTTATACTAGACCATAAAGCAGGTCTCAGTTGCAGAAGAATTAGATCATTCAAAGTGTGTTCACTGAGCATAGTAGAATTAAGTTAGAAATCAATAACACAAAGATAAAAAGAAATCACAACTTCTAATAAGTTAAGGAATAC
This sequence comes from Panthera uncia, assembly GCF_023721935.1. Classification (NCBI taxonomy): domain Eukaryota; kingdom Metazoa; phylum Chordata; class Mammalia; order Carnivora; family Felidae; genus Panthera; species Panthera uncia. Next base: position 50,884,411 of record NC_064813.1, read on the forward strand.
AATGCTAAATAATCCTTAAGTAAGAAATTTCAATGGAAATTTTAAAATGCTTGAAGTTAATGATAACAAAATATTTGTATCACAGCTCAAGATGGCTATACGCAAACTAATCTAGAGGCTTAACAGAATCCAAATAAAAATCTCAGACTTGTTGTTGTTGTTGTTGAATTGAACATGCTCAATCTTTAATTTATATGGACATTCAAAGTACTAACAGTAGTCAAGGCAATTTGAAAAGGAAAAAAAAATGAAGGACTTACCCTTCCAGATATTCAAATTATTATAAAGTTACAGTAGTTAAGACAGCTTGTATTCGTACAAAAATAGACAAAAGGAGCAATGAAACAGAATAGAGAACAGAATAGGTTTGAAACCTCTATGTTTGTGGTCATCTAATTTAGGTAATGTTTTACAATGCAGTAATGAAAATATGGTCTTTTTAGTTAATGGTCCAAATGAAAAACATAAGAGAATACTTTCATTACCTTGAGTTTAGTAAACATTTCATAAACATGATGCAAAATAAATTAATCATAAAAAAAAAGGATCGACATACTAGATTTCATGAAAATTAAGGAAACTGTTCATCAAAATACACCATATTTTGAAAATTCTCAAAAATATATTTGAGGACAATTTTATTATTTAGCCATCAAATTTGTTGGGTGTTCAGCTTCTATAACTTCATTTGTTTTATTTGTGTGTGTGTGCCATAAAAAGATATACCACACATCACATATCTTTTGTTTTGTTACTTTTGGTATGGTTGAAAATCCTTCCAGTTTAGAGTAACAAATCCATTGTTTTGGACCACCCTTGGTAGGTTACTATGTTGGGCCCTTATATACATATATATGTGTGTGTGTGTGTGTGTGTGTGTGTGTGTGTGTGTGTGTGTGTGTAATGAAAAAAAATTAACTACTGTAAAGCCAAAAGGAAAGGGAGAATTTTATTTTTTTTCAACGTTTTTTTTTTTTTTTTAATTTTATTTTTGGGACAGAGAGAGACAGAGCATGAACGGGGGAGGGGCAGAGAGAGAGGGAGACACAGAATCGGAAACAGGCTCCAGGCTCCGAGCCATCAGCCCAGAGCCTGACGCGGGGCTCGAACTCACGGACCGCGAGATCGTGACCTGGCTGAAGTCGGACGCTTAACCGACTGCGCCACCCAGGCGCCCCAAGGGAGAATTTTAGAAAAAGGAAAAATTGGGGTACCTAGGTGGCTCAGTCAGGTAAGCGTCCAACTTCAGCTCAGGTTTGTGTCCAACTTCAGCTCAGGTTCATCTCACAGTTTGTGAGTTTGAGCCCCGCCATGGGGCTCTGTGCTGACAGCTCAAAGCCTGGAGCCTACTTCAGATTCTGTGTCTTTTTCTCTCTCTGCTACCGTCCCACCCCCATCATTCTCTCTCTCTCTCTCTCTCTCTCTCTCTCTCTCTCAAAAATAAATAAATATCAAAAAAAAAGAAAGAAAAAGAGGAAAAATAAAAGGCAAAGTGTCACAATCATGCATCTTGGCCTTAAGGTTTTAGGAAGAGATTGTTTAAGATTACATTATGTTCCTGATACATAAATTTTTGGAAGAAAGTGCTCTACTTAAAAATATTGTCTGATATCCTTTCCAATATGATTTTTAAAATGACTTTCATTGTTGTGCTTTTTCATATATTTAGTTTCTTAGCTGTGTGTCCAGGAATTGTTCATTTTCTTTTTTTCTTCCGATTTTCTTACTATATTCCTCCTCCTTCCCATTGTCAGTTTGTGCTGTGATTGAGTTAACCAAATATGATAAATATCAAACATCCTTAATTACTTTATCATCAACCTTTTCATAAAAACTAATTAATAAATCTTTAGGGTTATAAGTAACCATCTAGTTAATTAACATCAGAGATAGTTTAAGTACAACGTAGGTGTAATTTTGGGCATTGACTGTTTCTTGAAAAAGCAATAAAAAACATCAGAAATCTAACTGTTTTTCAAATTATTTGAAAGTGAAAAACAATGAGGTTTTCAGCCTTTTTGTTATTTTTTTTAATTTAAATCTCATGTTTAACCTATAGTTTCTCATGAAATGCATGGACTTAAAAATGAATACAAATATTTCCTAAAGATGCCTAGAAATTTCTTCTGGATAAAATCATAACACTCAAAAATATTCAAGGTAATTTACATACAAAAACAAAAGCAAAACAGGGCCTGATTGGGATGATTGAAATGTGACTCAATAGATGCAGAACAACTATGAATAAATATAGTCAGGATTTTCCAAGGGTACGCAGGCCCCATGGTGTTCAAATAAAATAGTGCATGTACCTTAGATTCTCACTAGAAATACTAATTCCTAGGCCCCAGACTCAGAGATTCTGTTCCAGGAGATTTAGTGCATATCCCAAGAATATGCTTCTACTTTGGCTCTTTTAAGTGACTCGAACTGTAACTAACTGAAGAATTCCACTTTGTAGATATTGACATATGCCTGAAATCAGTGAAACTGTGTGGTATTCTAAGCATACATAAAGAACTTAGTCACACTGTAAAGTACAATAAATATTATCAATATTAAAAGTTTAAAAGTAGAAATATTTAAAAGTAGAAAATGGAGTGTATTGTGATAATTGTGCAAATTGATACAGATGCTGTGGTTGCCCTGCTGGGGGCAGGGTCAATGCCCCACTGGTTTGGATGTTAGTGATGAAACTGCACATGTACTAAGAAGGCATGAAATGATTTATTACTCACAGAGTGATGCTTTCTGAGGAGAACAGGGCAGGCTCCCAAGCTGGTTTGAAAATAGTTTGAAAGACAGGGAGTAGCTGGTAGTGTGGGGGGTTATCATGGTTAGTAGGTAGGTGGGCATGGAATGAGGATTCCTACTACCTGGCTCAGGCTTACCTGGTGTGAAGTTCCTGCTGGAGGCAAAGGAAGAAATGCGTGGGCTTTGCTATCACATGTAGGGCAAGATAGGAGGGGAGAAAGGTGGGGCTTGAAAGCTGGCAACAATCAAACATCGAAAGCAGAATCAAATTTTTTATTTAAAATACTTGAAAATATAAAGTCATTAAGACTTAGTTGAAAGTTCTGAAATATGATTTTACTTGACTGGAATCAGTAGGAATATCTATCTTTCTATCTACCTGTAATTTTAAATAAATACAGGGCTCAGTAATTAGCTAGCCATAAATGAAGTCTATAGTATTATATCAGACATTTTGCAAAACATAAATGTTTATTGGTAATCTGAACGTATTATTTGGAAAGCACAGTTGAATACCAAACCCATTTTAATTATATCTTGGATTTCTGTCAGTTTAATCAAATAAATTTATAATAAACATTCCATGAGAAAAAGCTCATGGATTTACTAAAGCACACAACAAAATAGACTGACACTTATAACCAGTGAATATATACAAATCTTGTGGGTCTTTCTATTTAAAAAAAAATCAAAAGCAGTGTCTGTAGTGGGTTATTATAGTATGGAAATACTCCATTGTAGCCGAATTCCTTCAGAAAGTGGATTCCACAGCAAGACTTTAGAAGTGGACTTAACAATAAGAAGCCAAATAATGATTTCCACTCACATGTATTTTTGTGTTTTGGAGGTTTTAGGGTACCACGCAAAGAAAGAGAGACTTTTGGCACATAAAACATCCAGCCTAGTACTAATGCTTAGCAAAACCAAAGATAACCCTCATATAGATACACAGAAATTGCTCTTAAAAATACTTTCTGAAGATTATAACTCTAAATATGGGAAAAAATCAAAGTGATTTCTTTAAAGAATAAAGTAAGTTAAAACTGGCACCGAAAAAAAGCCTTACCACCTACCTATGAAAACAAGTTTTAGCTGCAGGTGAGTAAGTAAACAAGCCTTAAAAAGCTTTCAGAGGAATAAAACAACAAGGAATAGAAATGGGGGAAAAAATGTCTCCCAGGGAACAAAAAAAGCCAGTCATTTCCAGAACTCTGCAGGGGTGGTATATGCCTGTGTCTGTGAATACAGCATCAGAAAAGTTAGCCTCTCTCATTTCATTTTACAGGTAAGAGGAATGTTGGGATGACTGCTCCCACCAATGTTTGGGGGGATTGTTTCTTTCTTTATTTAATATGACTGTGGGATTCCTTTTCTTAAAAGGAAAATCCTTGTTGTCAATGTTATTTTATACAAAAATTTTGGTGGTACCTCAACCCACCAAATAGGCAATAGAATATTAACATTTAACTCCCACTTTGGAAGGAATAAATTTATCTACTGAGTTACAGAGAGACCATTTATCTTCTATGTTATTAAAAATTCTATTTCACCCCGATATGAGAAGAATAAATCAATAAACCAATAAATCAATAAATTAGAGGTTTGAACAAACCAAAGTAGGAGAGATGACAAAAGAAATCACTATATGATACAGAAAAACAATGGGCTTGGAAGTCACACAGACCTGAGTTCAAAATTTAGTTAGAAACTTAAACACCATATAACCTTATTAAGATGTATAATATTTCTGGATCTTCTGCTTCTTCATATACAAATTATGCAGAATGACTGTCATGATTTGAATTGATATATGTGAACTATAGGGCCCGGGAAAAGTATGTTTTCAAAAATTAAATGGTATATATTACATAATATTATAGAATGAACGATTAATAAAATGTAAGCAATTCTTAAAGTAAGCCCTGGTGAATTTTTGTCCCTTAAGGTTTATAAGAAAAAGAAAAGCTTTTTTATGTTAAAAAAAAGATTGAATAACAGTATAAAGGAAAAGAACACCCAGGTGAACATATCAATGAATGTCATCATAGAGACCTTTACGCACAATCTGTACCAAGGTTCATGGAAATCACCTTTGCTAATGTACCTTTGGAAATTCAAAATGGTTGTTAGCATATCAGAAGATCTAAGAAATCTTGTTATAAGAATTTATCTGGAGTTACATTAAAATCCTTTGGCAAATCTTGAGGAAAAAAGAAGTTATCTGGAAAAAAAGTAACATGACTTCCCAAACATTTGACATTATAGTGTGTGTGTGTGTGTGTGTTTGCATATTATGCACAGCTATTATCTTGCAGACCTGGTTCTCCTTAAACCAACTTTTAGAAAAAAATTAAATATTCATATAATTATCAGGTGCATTGAAGAAGTTAAATTATATTAGTCTTTTTGTATAAATGGACTATGGATATCTTATTCAGCTTGGGGTACTATGACAAAATTATCATAAACTGGGTAGCTTAAACAACAGAAACTTATTTCTTATAATTCTGGGAGCTGAAAGTCCAAGATCAGGTGCTAGTGTAATAGGGTGAGGGGCTTCCTTTTGGTTTGCAAATGGCCCTCTCTCTGCTGTATCTTCACATGGTGGAGAGAGAAAGCTGACTCTTTGGTCTCTTCTTACACACACACTGAATGACCCTATTGTGAGTACTCCACCCTCATGACCTCATTGAAACCTAGTTACCTCTCAGAGCCCATCCTCCCAACCAAATACCATCCACTGGGGGTTAGAGTTTTAATATATGAATTGTGGAAGTTATAAACATTCCGTCTGTAGTGACGAGATGTCAAAGATTGAATGTTATACACATTTTACTTAATTTCTAGGTGCCTCAGTCTGTTCATGTATAAATGAAAACAACATTTTTTAAAAGCCACTGTGAAGTTTAGAGATATGATTCATAAAACCTCTAACCCTGTGACTATAGGAAAGTAATCACTTAAAAAAGAATAGTGAATAATGGCAATTATTTTGATAGTGTTATAATTAAATACCTCAAATTTCTCACTTTTAAGTTATTTTGATGTCTCCATAAGGTGTTTCTTTCAAGGATTTATTTTTAAAGTCTTATGTTAACTTCTTTGGTTCTATTCACAGAATGATGTGACTAATTTTTCTGTCGCCAACAGATTACTTTAGTTAGATTATAAATATCCTTTATCTTCCATTCTAAAATATACATTCTTTTTTTTTCCCTTATATTCATCAGTCACTATTCACTTACCTACTTTCTTTTCCAGCCAAAATTCCTAAAAGAGCTGCCTGTTCAGTCTTACCTTCAACTTACTCTTCACTTTAACACATTTCAGTTTTGGCCCATCCCGCACCACCAGAAAGTGTGTGAGTGTGTGTGTGTGTGTGTGTGTGTGTGTGTGTGTGTGTGTTGTATAAACATTACCAATGAGCTACAGTTTTCTGAGGCAAAGTAATTTATCCATTGTTATTTTACCCACCATCTCAGAGACTTTGATCCAGTTGACAACTCCTTTGTTTCTGGAAGTAGTTTCTTTAATTAGCTTTCAATTCACATTCATAAATTTTTCCCTATTCTTTCCTTTAGTGGTCCCTTCTCCTTTGCTCAACATCTAAGTGATGGATTACCTCAGGACTCAATCTTGGACCCTTTTTTTCTATTTTCTCTTCCCTATGATCTTATTCAAGTTCATGGGTTTTAAAACCCATCTATATGCTGTTGATTTGTCAATGTACTTCTATAGCCCAAACTCTCATCTGATATTCAGATTTATACTTCCAACTGCCTATTTGACCTCTTCCTTTGAAAACCCACAAGACATTCCAAAAATGGGGCCAAAATAGAAATTTTGGATCTGGCCTACTATCACTATCAATATTTTAAACACACATAGCCTCTCCAAATCTATCAACCAATTATCAGCATTCATCCATGCTATTGTTTAGCTTGAAACTGGGTCTTCCCTCTGTTAACTACATCATTCTCTCAATCATCTCTACCCAATATTTTCCATCAGAAAGTTCTATAAATTCTAAAAAAAGAAAGCTCTATAATTTCTACCTCTTAAATATATTTGCAGTCCATCTATATATTTTCTTTATTTCTACTGCCTTCATGTCATTCAGAGATTCTTCATATGGGGTCTGAATACCATCAAAATATTCATGGATATAACTTTAATTAAATGTAATTGGTTTTCTATAAAGTCTTAAAAGTCTATAAAAGTAATTTATTTATACATTTAAAAAATATTATTCTAAGAAGTTATCTATTGGTTTGATCAGACTACCACAGGGATCCTAACTCATTCTGAATGTTCAGATTCTTTTGGCTTATAATTCATTCTAATATACCTTTTGCATAATAAGGCTGTGACTAATTTTGTTTTTTATTTTGCTTCTACTTTTGCTGTGTTATTGTTATTATTAACTTTTTGTTCATGTTTCTGTATCACTTCTGGTGGCTTTCAGCAGGCAGTTAAATAGTCTATAAATGGATGCTAAGATTGAAATAAATTCTTATTTTACTTAAATTAAGATACAGGGATATATTTATCATGAAATTGAAGCAAAGAGCAGTAGGGGATCTAGTATATCGGAGAAGTACTTCCCTTATACCTATGCTCCCTAATTTTGGGGAGGAATATGTGTCACAGATTTACTACTGATATTGTTTATACAAGATAGTCTTGTGTATTATGCAAGAGACTCAACATATTCTGTGTCATAGAATTTTTGTACTAAGAATTGCATTCATTTTCAAGAAGTACTCAACTAAATCTCTGTGTCTTGTATGCTCTTAAAACAACTCAGCATCTGTAAGATATTTCTTCATTAGTGTAAGAAAGCAGTCACGGACAGAAATCTGAAGCTAGCTGTCATTGGAAACAAACTTCATGTTCACTTCTTGAGGAGTAAACTCATGGATGTAGTATGTAGGCAAATTGATTTCTAAGACTATTGGTTACCATAGTAACTAAATTTCTGCAATTTATGTGTGTGTGTCTATGTGTCTTGCAAAACTACTTCTTTAAAGCTGAATCAAAACTTTTAGATATGATACAAGCAGTTGATATTTAAGGTTAATCAATTTAAAATCTGAAATGTTCTTCAAAACCCGTGTGTGTTTGTCCTAGTCCCACAGATTCCCACAATTATTCCACTGATTAGATATTAGAATGAATGAAATAAAAGATGAATCTAATGGTGTAATGGTTTAAAGCTAGTTATTAATTATGTACAATTATATTTGGAATACTTAATTCAAATGATCTTTATCCAAAGAACAGGTATTACCTCCTCATTTTTTATCAATGGACTCCAGGATATTTTAAGTAAAGTAAACAGATATTTAGTCAAATTTTTATTTATTTTCTACATGCAAGAATAGAAGTATGGGCTTAACATCTTAGGAAAACCATACAGTATCCTGGTATGACTTCTTTTACCTTAGTGAATAAGTCACAATTTCTGTTCATTGTAATCTATGTTCTAGAAATCAATCAGTTGTAGGCTTTCAAATTCCATTTAAAAGATTAAGCACCTTATTACCATTATAACAATTGAATGAGAAATTGAAAACATCTGAATATATTAATGATAATATAACCTTTATGTTTCTGTTATAATTACTCAGCTCAAGCTTAAGGATTTGGCTGAGTGATATGTCTCTTTCACTGCAAATATTTTCAAGTTTAAATGAAGTATTTTTAATCGAACAAAGAAAAGACATCCCCCAAGAAATATTGTTTACATTAAAATAAAAATATAGGGTAATAGACAGCGCCATACTTTTGTATGCCAAGTGTACTTCCATCTTCTGTATACAAATATGTCTGTTCATGCAAAGCATCTTTGATATTGGCCATTCTGTACTTAGATGCAACTAAGTTGGCTTGACTTGAAGCTCTTAGATGTAGCTCTTATCAAAAGCCCTGATTATTTTTAGAACAGGAATCATTCCAGCTCAGGGTGGTTTTAGGACTACAGATTTTGGTTCCTGATATTAATGAGGCAGATCATTAGTTGATGGAAGCTTCCTTCCAGATGGTAGGTGTTAATAGTGTATTTAGGGAGATGTGCTAAGTTAGGAGAAAACTTTGCTTGACTCTTGGCCAAGTCTTTTCCTTTATCAAAGAAGATATTTCCATACTCTGAATTCAATTTGGTATCAATTACAGAATAAGCCCTAAAGAAAGCAGGAGCCCTTAATATCATACTTAAAAGTTCTTGTCATCCTTTTATTTTTCTTCTACCTTTTTTAAAGTTTATTTATTTATTTTGAGAGAGAGAGAGGGGGGGAGAGAGAGAGAGAGAGAGGATGCAAGCAGAGGAGGGGCAGAGAAAGAGAGAGAGAGAATCTCAAGCAGGCTTTGCACTGACAGTGGGATTTGAACCCACAAACCATGAGACCATGACTGGAGCCCAAATCAAGAGTGGGACCCTTAACCAAATGAGCCACCCAAGTGCCCTTATTTTTATTCTTTTTAACACTATATTTTCTTGGATAATTTGATCTTTGAATCAGAACCTTGTCAGTAAGTGGGTGTTATATAAAGGTATCTATGTCATATTCTAGTAACATCAGTTTCAAATAAATTATTACCAATCATGGAAGTATTTCTTAAAATGGATGTCTTGATTTTAGGGGGAGGTAGGTCTGAAACGTTGCTTCATGGCTATAACCCTCTACCTCTATTTGGCCCTGATATCAGTTTTTGCATGTGTGGTGGTTGATTTGCTTTCCATCCGTGTGTTGATCATTTTATGCCTGAAGCAAAACTCTCTCTAGGATTAGCTTATTTAGGATGAATAGGTCAAGCTGAGTATGAAAGCAAGAACAATGAAATTCCTTATCATCAGTGGCACAGAAGGCCACAAATCCTTCTAAAAAAAATAGGTGCTTCGGGATACTATGGGAACATCTTCCACAGCCTTAAAATAGTGCTTTTTAACGCATGGCAGACAGTGAATTCAAACAAGAACCTTATATGTTATACTACAATATGTGGATTTTAAATTAAATTACGTATTTAACCTGAGTTTCAATAATTCCTGGGAAAAAGGAAATCCACATCAATGAAATATCAAATATTTTCTTGCTTCAATTTTACAGAAAATCAGAGGAAAAAGAAATTGTAGGGAGGGATTTTAATCTTCTTACTAAAATAAAGACCTAAATTATGAGTATAATCATCGAAGGATTCTTTGTCTATGATAAATTCTTTTCAAAACATTTCTTACATTATTAAACTTCTCCCTTTCTGTTTATCTTATTCGATTTTTAACTCACAGATGAATGGGATCTTTTACAACAATATGTGCAAATATGTATATATAGACATTTCCAAATAAATATTATATATCTGTCAAAGTAAAACCTGTAAAAAAATTTAGAAGCATTCCAATGAACATTTAATAGTATTGTGTTCTTATACTTTGTACTGTGAGTTATACCATGCAGATAAATTAAATACAAGATATACATATTTGTTTTTAAATTATCTTGAATTATATTCTTGTATCCCTTAACCATGATTCTTAAATAAGAAGATGCTCCTTTGAAAACAATGTTCCAAACTACCTGCATTCTTTTTAGGAGAGTTGTTTGATGAAATGAGTACCTATGGCTATATTTACAATTTATGTCATTTGATTATTTTTCTTCTTTTGCTGAGTGTAGTTTAACAGCCATTTTTATAAAATTATTTCAGGTAAATTATCAGTTAAAAAATCTATGCACTGTGTTTAAATAAACAGATACTTTTAAGATATAATTTAAAGAATGCGTATGCTATAACATCAGTTCTCAAGACATTTGCAACCCTTTTGAAGAAAAAATCACCTAGCATTATAACAATTAAAGAACAATATAAGATCATATAATCAGTAACTAGAGAAAGAGGATGTTAGGGAAATCTTGAACTGAAAATGTAACAACCTAAGGCTAATTTTAATCTGAAACAAGTTAGATGTCTCTGTTTTCAAATTTAAATATTAAGAGATTAGACAGGAGTTCTACAACTAATTTGAGTTATAACATTCTGTAATTTGGAAGTGAAAAAAAGCATATGGTTTGAAATTATCAAGAAAGACTTCATAAAAGAGGTATGACCTCATGAAGCAAAATAGTTGTATATGATCTGACTAAAGGAGGAAAGAAGCACTTCTCATTGGAGATGGATAAGCTGAGTCGGAAATAAGAAAGGAACAGTGGAAAGGGGACCTACCTCACTGGGGAAAAACAAAAAGTGCGTACATTCTAGGCAGTTAGTGCTGAGCTTTAAAAGAGTGACATAATGACAAGCCTTGAATTTCAAGATGAGAAACTTGGACTACACCTGATGTTGCATAAAAAGCCATGAGGCGGACTGAAGCATGGAATTGGCATACTGAAATCTGCTTTTATGACTTGCAGTTCGGGATGAACTGGAAGGGGGAGATAAGAAAGAATGTCCATCAGGAGGTCATTGCATTATCCAAGAATAAAGTGATGCAAGCTTAGAGTGTTGGCAGTAGGAAGCAAAGGACAGGGTAAATTCATCAGGCACTTCAAAGAAAAATTCAGAAAATTTGGAGATGATTAAAGTTATTGAAGCATGATGTACATGAAAGTCTTCATGCATATCTATTTGCACTCCTTCTAATTCTACAGTTTATTTCTGCCTTTAATTATACAATATTCATACTTTGCCAGTGTTTTTATTATTATCCTCACATTTGAAAAAAAAATTAAGCTATCTTTCTATTTATGATCTTTTCCTGCCTGGAAATCTGCTATTGAGGCCAAACTGAGATTTGGACATTGGAGTAAGACCTACGTGTGTTCAATGTGAGCCCACAAATTACTGTGATTCCTTGTATGTCTATTTACACTTGTATCCGTGTTGCTAGAAAAATTTGCAACACAAAATAGATGCTCAATAAATACTGACCGCATGGTTAGCTACATGAATGAACTTAAGGTTTTAAGCCTGAGTTTCCTCATCCATTAACTGACAGTGGTAGAAACTATATTTTAAAAGGTGAGATAATTAATTTAGGTAGTCTAATAAGTACTTTACAAGTGTTAGTTCTATCACTAGATAAAAATGTAGGCTAAAGTTTCAAGTATTTTATTGCTGAAATATTTGATTGGTCAAATAGCTTAAACATTTCTTTCAGAAATGCTCCCTGTGTGTATGTTTGCATTTTGTGACAGCTATTGTTTGTCATATTATATAGATAAGACACTGAGGCACAGAGAAGTTAAATGATTTGGCCAATGTGCCATGGCTTGCTAATGAGAACTCTGTGGTTATAATTTCCAGTCTACTGTTAATTGATTACTATTACACAGAATTTTACTAAACATGCATTTTTATGTTTAACCATGCATCTTTGGTAGTGCCAGAGCAAGAATTTATTAACAAAGGAAGATGTCACGGATCTGATTAAGTCCATGGCAAGAGACTTAGACCTCAGACTATAGGAGTCAAGAAACCATTGAAGAATTTTAAATCTGGAAATTTGACTTAGTTGAATTTTGTTTGTGATTGTTCATTCTGCAATATATGCGAAATAAATGATAGAAGGTAAATAGGACTAGAGCCTAGGTGTCTAGTTGGCATCTAAAGCAGAGGTCTGTCTGAGGGATAATGCTGGGGGAAGGAGAAATGAAATGAAGGAATGAGAATGAGGAAGTCCTACCGCAGGGTTCAGCTGTCTGTGTAACATTTTATTTTGTTTTACTCTGATATAATTGTGGGAAAATATTAGGCTTGGGTGGTAGATTTGATATCATTTGATACAGAGGATTTATTATATTTTATTTTCTATATAGGTCTAAAATATTGATGTAATTCATAAGAAGTATAGAGATATGTTTTTTGAGTTCAGGCTGTGCTAATGGGCATGTAGAGAGAGGAATGATTCCTTAAGTGTTTAGAAGCTCAATAAAGAAGTAAGGCAGGGGGGATGATTAAGGATGATTCCTGGGTTTATCAAATGGGTTTGTAGGTACATGATGATAAATAAAAATGAAACAAAAATAATAAGGAAATGAGATTTGGAGAGTGAGAGTATAATTGTATATAAGAAAAATATGTATTTTTTAAATGGAGGACCCAGAGAATATAGGAAGTCATGGTATCTAGGGTAAAGCTGGAGCAGGTAGCCATATACAAGAAAAGCATCCTTGCATCCCCAATAATGGAAGAAGGTAGCAAGGAGAATGATTATGAAGGTATGTCTCCCTAACAGAAACAACTCCAAGATAGCAAGAACCTCTCAAAAAACCTCATCACCTTTATTTTACTAATGCTTTCTTGCTAATTAGATTTGTGCCTAGAAATACTTTCCTACTGTTTCTCACCTGAATATATGTTTTGGAAATTAAATTATCACCCAACACTTATCATATCCTCTACTTTTAACATAACGTCATCTCTGGCAGATTTCTAATTAGCTGGAATATGACATTTTAGTCAAACTTTCTCTCCATCAGTTTTATAATTTTCATCATCCTAATGCAATGACATGGTTTAAGAAAATATAGATGAAAGCTAACTGAAAGTGTATAGTATAAAGTCATTTATTTTTTTATAAAGATAAGTATTGATGAAATCTGCTGTTTCAGAATCCAATCAGCAAAAGAAAATGCACACCAGATATTTTAATAGAGGCGGAAAAGGACAATGCATTCCTTTTAGCCATCTGCTGGGAGCTGGCCATATATGTCCTTGATGAACATAAACAGTTTCACAGAACATCAATACAAAATGACTGTAATTGAGAAAGACCAAAACAAGAAATTCTGCAATCATGTCTGAACACAGACAAAACAAGAATACTGTTCAACATCAAGAGAACCACCATACCTCTCTCCCAACAAACAAGACTGGCTGATGCTTTTTCACCAGGTACAGCTGGACACTTGCTCTGTTCTTTGCACATCCTAAATAAAAGATTTTAAGGTAACCAATAACATAATTAACACCATTTTTCGATTACACCTATTTCAGAGCAAAAAAGCCCCACTTTCTTGGGTTCTTTTCAAAATCACCTGATATAAATTCATATCTAGTAATGAATCCATGCTATCACCATCTTTCTGAGATGCCCATTCTTCCCTTGAGTGTTCTCCCTGGTTGCAGCAAGTAAACCCAAACTTTGACTAAATAAAATAGCAAACTAAATCCAACTTTGATTAAAGGAGTGTCAGGATCCTTAGCAACAAAATGCTGTATGTTGCTAGTCACAAGGTCACTGAGGAATATAAATGGGACACATGCATAGAATATGTCGCCGAGCAAAGACATACTTAGCAATTACTTTCTGTAGTATGGTTGAAAACAGATAGCCCTGATGATATGAGTCAAGCCATGTATAGCTACAAAAATTTGTCTTGCCAAGGCATAGGTAGATCTAAGAACTGGAAAGAAAACATCAAGTAGCCTCCATTTCTGTATCTTCTAAACTGAAATCTACTTTTTATTTTTTTGTATTTTACTATTTGAACTTCAAGGAAAGAAACAAGGGCACACAAAAAAAGAGAGGGAGAGGGTTTCCTTTAAAATCTATGATAATATGGTCCAATTTATTCATTCTAGGCCTTTGAAAGGACACTGATAATTTGTGCTCAATACTAGAGCTTAAGAAACAGCCTAGATCATCTACGATTATCAACACTTCTTTAACTATTTGTTTTTGGGGGTGGATGTGAGAGGTCCTCTGAAGGAGCTTTTCATGTCTTCAACACAATTTGTCTCAATATTAGCTGCTTGTAAGAATTTTAAAAATAATGTTGTCAGTGCTCCACCTGAGACTGAGTTAGAATCTCTATGGCTGATCTGGGCATTGTTCTGTTTTAAAAACCAGCCTGTGAGGGAAAGTTGATAATTACTGGGAATACAATGGGCTTGACTCACATCAATCAGAACTGCTACCTTCCTCAAAGGATATCAGAAAAATATCAATCAGAAGACTGTCAATCAGAAAATTTCTACTCACCCCTACACGGGGCCACTTCACAATCTGTACCAATACTATACTACTATTTAAATCAAGGAGACTAGGAGTAAAACCTCCCAATATCTATAAGAATAAATGTTGGCTACAATCCCTCCAAATCTCTGAAATAGTCAAAACATGATTTCAATTATGTTTACTCAAAAGCTATGCCAAATTCAAAGCCAAAAATGTTTTCACTATTCTATTTTGTATTTCAAATTTTGCTTAATCTACTTTGTTGCCCACTCAACACAGAATAACATCAAGTAAATGAAGAATGAACAAATAAATACAAATTACACAAAATGCACCAGATTTTCTCCTACTCCAAAAATAAGTAACTATTTGAAACACTAAATATGATGTCAGCAAAAATGGCAGAGTGAGGACTTTGAAAAATATTTTTCTTCCTAAAAGCAATAATGATAATTTGGCTAAAAATGTTAGAATCAACTTTATCACAATTCCGACAATTAACCTAAGGCTTACAAGTGTCCAGGAAGGATTTATTTAACCAAAATGGCTAAATCTTGATAGCAACAACAAGTTTTGTGGTGTTTTGGCATGCCTAATACCTATCTTCTCTTCCAGCTCTGTGGTAGTCTTGAAAACCAGAAATCTAAGTTACAAACAGTGAGAGAGGAAAATCATAAAAGACTCTTAAGTAGAAAGAACAAACTGAGGTTTGATGGGGGTAGGGGATTGGGGTGCAGGGAAAATGGGTACTGGGCATTGAGGAAGGCACTTGGGATGAGCACTGGGTGTTGTATGTAAGTGATGAATCACGGGAATCTACTCCCGAAGCCAAGACTACACTGTATAGACTGTATGTTAGCTAACTTGACAATAAATTTTAGAAAAGAGAAAAGAAAAGAAAAAAATACAGAGAAGAAAAGAAAACCAGCAACCTGAAAGTGCAGTGAACACCAACAGCCTGACTGCCACCAGAGGGGGCAGAATAAGGTTGGAACTCTTTCTGAGTTTAGTTTCCAGAGAATTGTCATTATCTCACTTGTCTGGTGGTCTCCTGGGGTACTCCCACCTGAAAGATAGTCTTGAGCATCTTCATGGTTACCCAGTGTGGAAAAGATTTTCCAAAAAATACATATGAAGAAACAAATAGTGTCAATAAGAGTAAAACATAGGTGCACATAAAAGACATTACAAATATATATTTTCTATTTATAACTCTTATTTTTTTCTCCCATCAGATTTAGAAGGAAAATGCATACCCTAAAAATTATGAATCTGTTTTCATAGACACACAACAGATAAAGATGTAATCTATATAACAACAGGACAAAGGATGAAGAATGGAATAGAGCTGACTATATATTAACAAAGTTTTATATTCAATTGAAATTAAATTCCTGTTGATCCAAACTAGATCGTTATAAATTAAGATGGTAATTTTAATCTACAAAATAACCACTAAGAAAATAACTAAAATGATACATATACTTAAAAAATGACGAGGATATTGACATGAAACACTATAGAATTTATATAGATTCATGGCCTTGTATGAACCTTCCTTGTTCCAATTAGTGAAGTTATTCTCAGTAATATGGGATCCTGATAATTCCATGTAGAAACTTGTGGATTATAAACATTCTAGAGGATCAGGACAATTCATTAACTATTTCTGGAAAGAAATTTACCTGATAAATTTTAGTCCCCCAGCCATAAGTTACTGACAAACCCATGTCAAAACCAACCACCAGCCAGTTTTTAAATAAGAGACAGAAACAATAGGAGACATTACCCAAACTTAAGTTGAATGCTATAATTCTTTCTCATGACACTTCAGACATTTACTACTGTAATCCAGCATAATCTCTAGTTCCCACATTGATGGTAAAAAGCAAAGTGGTAGGAGTAAGGTGAGAACCCTCAGCTTTTCTCAGTGACTTAAGAGACCCAGTTCTCATTTTTCAGATAAATGACAATTACGGATGCATGGAGAGTCAAATTGTGAATTGTTTGCTGTACTTGGCTTTCTCATTGGTCATCTGCAGCCCTTCAAGCCTTATAATTTCTACTGGCAGAAGGCTTGGGATCATTTGTCGATTATAAAATCTAGGTAGGATTTTGTACCCCAATAAGCACAGATAGGGTGATTGGTATGTATTGGACCAGGCATGAGTGACTTATTACTATAATGTGTGCTCAATGACTGGCTTATTGCCTTTTTTCACTTTCTAAATATTACTGGAGTTTGAATTCATTAACCAGTTTCAACTGTAAAAATGAAGCTAATAATCATAGAAAATATGAAACTCAACATTGGCCCTGAAGATGGTTTTTATCTTTTATAGAAACACAGGATTTTGGAAGTAAAAGGAAAAATGAAAAAGTTAATGGTCTTCTTGTGGTTTGTAGGAAACATAAGTAGGAAAGATGGCACTGTGTCCTAAGTTCTCTGAGGCCCAATTAAGTTTCTGTTATTGCTAGCTAACCAGGACAGATAATAAAAGCACCAGAAGAACAGTTACCAAATATATGAATTACAAAACTCTCTGCTGTTTCCCATTATCCAAAAAATATTCCTGCATGGTAGGAATACTAAAAAGAATAAATATTACGAAGATAAAAAGTATAACATTGCTATTAAGGTTTTTCCCATTAATTTGAATAAAACAAAGTGAATCCCTACTAGGTGCCTAACTCTTTTATAGACATTGGGGAAGCAAATGTAATGAAGACATTGGCTCTGGCTGTCATCATTCAAGTGGCTTACAGGTCAGTGGGGAAAATGAATCCATAATATAATATTATAAGTGCACTGTAGAGCTATCTTGCACGGAACAAAAGATAATTTTCCATTTGGTTTCTATATATCACTTAGAAAGACTGGTGCATTAATTTTTATGTTGGCATCTTATCCTTGCCTAGTACCCCTGAAACTATATCTGCTTCAACCAATTCATAAATCTGATGCTAGCTATAACATAATTTTACTTTGTTAGTATCTCTTATAATTTCTAAGTATACCTCCATCACTTGTGTTCTTTATTATTACTTCACATCCTGCTCTATCTTGCTCCATTTTCTAGTTTTAGTTAAAAATAAGTCTCTGTTGAATATTCGTTTCTTGTTCATATTAAGAGATATGTATTTCTTCTGATATATTTCCTCTTGTTATATCTTAATTATTATTTTCAATGGTTTTATTATCCGCCATCCTGTGCAAAATATAAAAGGTATTAAAGTATTAAGATCACTACCACTAGATTTAGGCATAACTCTGACAAGTAGTAACAAAGGCAAGACTACCAAATTGAGTATGCATTTTGCTTCTTCAGGTTGAATTTAGATAATGTAGACTGGGTAGTATGTATTTGAGCATTTCAGTAGCTTCTTTGCTTTTCAATATTCAATAGGTTCAGCTACAAAAATCTCCAAAACATCTTTAGGAACTTTTCTCAGCCTACTTTGTATTCTCAGTGATCTTGAAATCATTAAGGGAGATGAATGAAATGTTAGTTCATTCCATTTTTTTCCCAAAGGAAGAGGAAAATCTAATAAGGAGTTCTTAAATAAGCTGTATTAAAATTTCAGTACTAAAAATCTTTTGAAAAATATTCTGGAGTATATTGTCAGAATTTTTGACAGAATGACATAATAGGGTTTAACAAGCTACTGAAGCCCACAGTGGTATACTGAAAATGAAACAAAGTTTTGATTAAGAAACAAAAGCTATCCAAATCTTCCTCAACTGACAATGGGGTGATGTCCTGGCAAAACCATTGTAAACTGAAAATACTGTAAGTTGAAAATGCCTTAATATACCTGACCTACTTAATATACCTAACCTACTAAACAGGCTAGCTTCACCTAGCCTACCTTCAACATGCTCAGAACAATTAGATTTGCTTATAGTTGGGCAAAATCATCTAACACAAAAAAAATATTTTATAACAAAGTATTATTGACTATCTCATGTGATTTATTGAATATTATAAAATGTGAACATAAAAAACAGAATGTTGTATGGGTACAGAATGTTTGGAAGTATTTGGCTGTTTACCCTCGTGGTCACATGGCTGCTGGGGAGCTGTGGCTTGCCGCTACCCAGCATCATGAGAGAGTACTGTACTACATGTCATTAGCCCAGGAAAAGATCAAAATTCAAAATTTGAGGTATAGTTACTGCTGAATGCATATTGCTTGCACACCATCATAGAGTTGAAAAATTATAAGTTCAACCACTGTAGTTGAGAGACCATCTGTACTTTCCTTGTTGGCAGGTACAGATAGCTAATCCAACACATATTAATTATATTTGGTAAATAGTTTCTTACATTTACAGAAATAATGTAGTAAATAAAATATTAGATATTTTTTCTATCAAAGAAAATATATGCCTCATGGTTTTTTAATACAACCTGTAAAAGCTGTTTTGCTAACTATACCTCTTTATTTGAAATTTGGTATCTCTGTATTTTTATGTAAATAATAATGAAAATAACTTCCATAGAAACACTATTTTCTAAATATTTTTATTAATTTAAGTATTGTTTTTGATGTTTGCTTTTTTTTAAAGAAATTTAAATGTTTATTTATTTTGAGAGAGAGAGTGAGAGATTTAGAGTGCAAGGGAGGGAAGGGGGCACAAAGAGAAGGAGAGAGAGATTCCCAAGCAGGCTCTGCACTGTTAGCACAGAGCCCAAGGTGAGGCTCAAACTCAGAACCCTGAGATCATGACCTAAGCCAAAATCAAGAGTCGGATACTAAACTGAATGAGTCACCCAGGAGCCCCAAATTTATGTATTTTTTATTTGGTAGATATCCATGAGCCAAACAATTCTAATAATGACTGTTTCCCTGTTAATGAAGAAGCTGCAGGTTTTTAAATTCATAAGAAAACGTGATTATTAAACCTTTCTGCCAATTGTGGGCATATTATCTGTACCATACTTTTTTATTGAAACACAATTCTGGCAAAGGTACATTAAGAAAATAATAACTAAATGTAATTTCTGAAAGCAATTTTCTAGCAATATGTGTTAAGTGCTGGGAGGAAAAGTGACTTACATGTGAATTTTGAAAAATCACTTTAAGATGCCAGCTTCGATGCCTCTTTCTAAAATCATCAGGTGCACTTGAAATTTAAACATTTTCTCAAATTCTTTAACATATTTTAAATATTTTAAATAATGACAGTATGCTTTAAAATACTTCATTAACATTTAGAATGTCCAGAAGTCTTCTACTTTATTTATTTAAAAAAATTTTTTAACGTTTATTTATTTTTGAGACAGAGAGAGACAGAGCATGAATGGGGGAGGGTCAGAGAGAGGGAGACACAGTATCTGAAACAGGCTCCAGGCTCTGAGCTGTCAGCACAGAGCCCGACGCGGGGCTCAAACTCACGGACCGCGAGATCATGACCTGAGCCGAAGTGGGATGCTTAACTGACTGAGCCACCCAGGCGCCCCCAGAAGTCTTCTACTTTAAAGTAATACATTTCAATTTTTCCTTATTATATTTACATCCTGTAAATTTGAAGATTTCTGGTACTTAGCAATTATTTCTGAAACTAATGCTTCAGATCACCAAAATGCTAATATATTTTTCCTATAATGCATATTTTAACTTCATAAATACATCTTATCTCTCTTGTTATATTTTATATTATTTTAAATTAAAACCATTTATGCTAGCAACATTAAACTATTAAAATGTACGCCTATTCAGAAAATAGCTGAAAAGTTGGAATCATTCTTTTTTTAAATGTTTATTCATTTTTGAAATAGAGAGAGAAAAAACATGTGAGTGGGAGGGGCAGAGAGCAAGGGGGACAGAGGATCTAAAGCAGGCTCCCTGCTGACTGCAGAGAACCTTATATGGGACTCAAACTCACAAACTGTGAGAACATGACCTAAGCAGAAGTCAGACGCTTAACTAACTGAGCCCCCCAGGTGGCCCTGAAAAGTTGGAATCATTTTTGATGAGTATATAGATAATCAGGAGCTTGAGCCAGGCTGATTAAAGAAGTTCATCTTCCACACAAGACCAGTCTGTCAAAACTCGAAGAGGAAGCTGTTTTATCTGGTGTGTGGAAAACAACACATACCAGATAACTTACTTAAACCAGATAACTTACTAACTTACTTACTTACTTACTTACACCAGAAAACTTACTTACTTACTTACACCAGATAACTTACTTACTTACTTACTTACACCAGATAACTTACTTAACACAAAGTGTTAAGTAAAATAAAGAAACAGGAGAATATGTTCCAAATGAAAGAAAAAGATAAATTTCCAGAAGTGATTTTAATGAAATGAAGATAGATGACTTACTGGATAGAGAATTCAAAATAACTGCCATAAAGATGCTCACTGAAGTCAGGACACTAATTCATGAACTAAAAGA
Source organism: Panthera uncia (assembly GCF_023721935.1). Lineage (NCBI taxonomy): Eukaryota > Metazoa > Chordata > Mammalia > Carnivora > Felidae > Panthera > Panthera uncia. The sequence continues at coordinate 50,905,533 of NC_064813.1, forward strand.
ATTTCAACAAAGAGATAGAAAATATAATAAAGTAACAAACAGAAATCATAGAGCTGAAGAATATAGTAATGCAAATTGAGAGGACCAAAAATAAACTAGATCAATCTGAAGAATGGATCAGTGAACTTGAACACAGGGCAGTGAAATTCATCTAATCAGAGAAGCAAAACCAAAAAGGGATAGAAAAGAACAAAGGTAACATAACATTATGCATACCATGAAATAGATCAATATATGCATTATAGGTATTCAAAAAGGAGATGAGAGAAAGCAGCAGAAAGCCCATTTAAAGAAATAATGAAAACTTCCCTAATCTGGGAAAATAAATTGACCTCCAGATCCATGAGGCCAGAGGCTGTCAAATAAAATGAATGTAAAAATACCCACAATGAGACATAATATAATTAACTGTCAAAAGTTAGAGACATAAAGAGAATCTTAAAAGAAGCAAGAGAATAGCAACTTGTTATATACAGAGGAACCCACATAAGACAATGAGCAGATTTTTCAGCCAACACTTTGTAGGCCAGAAAGGAGTAGGATTTTATTCAAACTGAGAGATAGAAACTTCCTACCAAGAATACTCAACCAAGAAGAGTAATCCTTCAGATTTGCAGAAGAGATAAAGAGATTTCAAGACAAAAACAAAAGCCAAGGGAGTTCATTATCACTAGACCAGCCTTATAAGAAACGAGAAAGGGAGTACTTTGAGCTGAAATGAAAGTCATTCATAACATGGGAATGTATGAAAGCATAAAACTCACTAGTAAAGGTAAGTATATAGATAAATTCAGAATATGAAAATATTGTAATGATGAGTAAATCACTTATATTTTAGTATGAAGATTAGGAGACAAAAGAAGTAGAAATAAATATAACTACAGCAACCTATTAATGGATACACAATATGAAAGCAGGTAGATTATGCCATCAAAATTTTTAAATGTGGGAGGAGGAGAATAAAATGTAAAACTTCTATATACATCTGATGTTAAGTTGTTATCAGCATAAAATAATCTTATAAATAGATATATAAATATAAATAAAGATAGTTTATGTGAGCCTCATGGTAATCACTTATAAAAGCCTATAGTAGATATACAAAAGATAAAGGAATCAAAGGATACTACTATAGGAAAGTCATCAAATCATAAAGGCAGAAAAGAAGAGTTGAAGAATGAATCAAAGAACAAAACACCAGGAAACAAGTAACAACATAGCCATAGTAAGTCCATACCAGTGAATAATTATTTTAAATATGAATGAATTAAAATCACCAGTCAAAATATATAGAGTGTCTGAATGGGCCAAAAAAAAAAAAAAAAAAAAGATTTGACTTTAGATTTGATACTAAAGAGAAAATGAACAAATGTAACAACCAAAGAAAAAAATCAACAAAATCAAAGGTAGCTTGTGGAATGGGAGAAAATATTTGCAAATATATCTGATAAGGAGCTAATATCCTAAATATATAAATAACACACAACTCAGTATCAAAAAAATATTTCAATATAAGAATAAGCAAAGACAGAATAGACATTTTTCCAAAGAAGACATACAAGTGGCCAATAAACACATGGAAAGGTGCTTGACATCACTAATCATAAGAGAAATGTGAATTAAATCACAATGAGATATCACCTCATACCAATTAGGATGTCTATTGTCAAAAGATAGGAGATAACAAATGCTGGTGAAGATGTGGAGAAAAGGAAACCCTTGTGTACTATTGGTGGGAATGTAATTTGGTGCGGCCAATTACAATGGAAAACAGTATGGAGATTCCTCAAAAAATTAAAAATAAAACTACCCCATGAACCAACAATCCCACCTCTGGGCATATATTCAAAGAAAATGAAACCACTATATCAAAGAAGAATCTGTACTTTCATGTTCATTGCAACATTATTCACAGTAGCCACAATATGGAAACAACTGAATATGTATAGACAGATAAATGGATAAAGAAATTATATAAACACACACACACACACACACACACACACACACACAGGAATATTATTCAGCCTTACAAAAAAAGAAATTCTGCCATTTGTGACATTAATGAACCGGAAGGGCGTTATGCTAAATGAAATAAGCCAGACAGAGAGAGACAAATACTCTATTGTATCACTTATATGTGGAATATGCGGGAAAAAAACTTAATATGTGAGGTGATGAATGTGTTAATTAACTTGATGTTGAGAATCCTTTCACAATGTGTATGTGTATCAAATCATCATGTGCAATTTAAATATCTTACAAATTTTATTTGTCCATTATACCTCAATAAACCTGAATAAAATTAAACAAAAAATTTTAAAGATAAAGACTTTATGGCACTTGAAAGTTGTGTTAGCACTGGGTATTTTTTTTCCAAATAAAAATATAACGTAAATTTTAAATTTATATGTTAGAATGCTACTAAGAGTAAATGAACTTTATTTTATTAAGAATATTTTCAAATTTATGAATGAATGTTATCATTGTTTCATTCAGAACAGATCATTATAGTGACCTATTAAATTAAAAGCAATCTTAAATTTGATAGAAGACTTTTGACAATGCAGGTATTTACTGCTAGCGTGGCTCTCACCAAAGGGATCAAATACTAGAAAGTTGTATTTTAGATGTGGTTTAATTTTTGTAAAACAAGTACCAATATTTTTTCCATTCAGTTCTTCAAATTCAAATTAATAACATCAATGGATGAAGTTTGGACAGTTTCACCAACATTTGAATGTGATCACGATGAAGATTTGTATGCAAAGTCCTACTTGTCACATGTACATTGATAATCTCACAGCTCCGTCCTTTTTTATCCATGGTCTAAGGCCTACTTACTTTCTTCCTTATTTACTCTCACTACTTCCTCTCTAGTTACTCTCTCTGGACATCAGTGTCTTTCTTAAAAACGGTACCTAGTCTTCAGAGTTGTTTTGAATATTAGTTGAGATAACATATGCAAAGTGTTGAGAGTTGTAAATCGTGCCTTATAAACACTAAAGAAGTGGTAGTAATGGGAGTTAGAGGTGGAAGGCTAATAGGTTGAATCAATCAATTGGTTGGATCCATAGATTAATGACTGCTTTAATAATTTAGTCATCTAATTGTTTAGTCTGTAAAGTGGACACAAAAGCAGTAAAAATACTCATTCCACAATTATTTAAAATTTCAATTGTGTGGAACACAGTGCTACACTCTTTAGAAAACAGGAAGAAACATGTTTCTATCTTTAAGAATACTTCCTGCCCCTAAGGAAGCAGGAAAACCTTGAGAATTCAGTCATAACACACTTGAAAGCAATGAGTGGCAAACCATGTAGAGTCTTTGAAAAGTACAATAGGAACCAGAGAAAGAAGAGAATTGAGTGTACTGCAAGAATTCAAAAACAGTTGTTGAACTAGGATTTAAAAAGTGAGTGAAATCTAAGTAGGTGGAATGGAAAATGAAGTCGTTCCGAAAGGAAGGTGCAGAAAAGAAAGGTCAAGGACTTTGAAGTCAGAATTGAGCTGGGTGTACTTTCTGTCTCCTCCATTTAATAGCTGCAATATCTGAAGAAGTAATTAAACCTGGTTCATTATAATGACATGCACATAATAACACTAGGTAGCAGTATCAAATGGTGTTTGTACTATGGGGCAACGATTCAGAAAGACTGAGAACAGAAATATACACCTTGGCCACAGCAAGAAATTGACTTATGATAATAGTTACACCTAATGTGGCCCCCTCATTCAGCTTAATGGTGTTGAAGTCAATGAGTCCGTGGTTCCTTACCTGCCCCTATCTGGGTGATTTTGTCTTTCTATGCATTTCAGTTAACAGTGAATACAAGGAGATCCTTGGTGAGGAACCAGCAAAGCATTGGGAAGGTTCTGTGCTCTTTCATTTGCATCTTTGTCAATAAATTTTTATGTTACTTGTGTTGTTGATATGTTAGAAAACCCAGAAGGCAATTTGAACTATGCCTGAGTCACCATTTTTTAAGAACATTTTTGTTTGTTTGTTTCGAGTTTTTATTTATATTCCAATTAGTTAATGTTTGGGGTACTATTTGTTTCAGGAATAGAATGGAGAGATTTTTTTTTAAGAATCTTTAAACCAGCCCCTTTTTGTCTGGTCTGGCTAGTTCATTATCTTATCAGCCAAAGGCAAGGGAAGGCTCTTGTTTTACACACACACACACACACACACACACACACACACACACATACATACACACAGCTGACCACGTAAGTTAAGTCAGAATAACCAAAAGCCCTGAAACAGTGAAAAAGTGGGGAATTATTTTCTATCTCCTAGTTTAAGTGAAGAAGGACACATGTTGGCACTCTGTCAGAGGAAAAAAAGTATCTGCCTGAATTTCATCTGCTGCATGACCCCAAAGACTGGTGGGCATGTGGGGGAAAGAGGTTCCACTTTAAATGGGTTAGAAAAGAGCTTAGGATGGAAAGCCAAGAAAGTACCCAAGGTTAGTTAGTGAAATATTGTAATGAGAACACAAATAACTTGTTATATCATCTGCAGGAAATTACTTTCCACGTGACACCATTATACTATTGTAGTTTGATCACAAAGTCCACTTGCTCCCCAGACCCTTTGCTTCTTACACATCCAAGTTAATGATTACTGTCTGATTGTTTTCTCCACATTCATGTGTGTAAGGTCTTGCTTTCTTCATGTTCACCACGTGCATAGTATCTTGTGAGCTCAATAAATACAGACTTGAAACCCCAGTTCCAGGCTCTCGTCTCCTCTCAGACATTAGCCTCTCTCATATTCAATTCTGCATCCTCTCTTACTGGACAAGGGAGCACTCCAGACTCATAGCCTGTGACAGTCACGGAGGTGTTAGCTGAGTGATTCGCCATAGCTTTCTTCCTTCCCCTGAAAACACAAATTATGGTACCAGTTCAGATAGAGGCAAAACGTGGTAGGTTGGGAAAGAGGCTGAAGGTGCTGGTAATAAAGTGCCCTAGAGGCAGTGTTCTGGCCTTACCTATATGTGACTTTGCTTTCTTTTTCAGCTTGCCATTCTGGTCTGAATTGCTGGCTTCCTGGTCATCCAGTTCTCAGGGGTAATTGTGAGGGAGACCAACTGAGCCAGTGAGGAGCCCAAATAATATCCAATGAAACGAACACTTGGATGGCTACCCAGTGAGATGAATGACTGCAACTGTCCTTACCTTTGCAGCTTTACTTAAAAAAAAATCAATAGAAATCAATAGCAAACTAATACGAAAGCTTAGAAAATTACTGTAAAGTCTAGGCTTTTATGACTGCAGCCCATGTCAAAGAAAAGAACTTTGCGTAGTCCACCATGTACCCCATCCCAATCACAAGCCCCCTGCTTTCTACAGGAGGACCATGATCTTAATTTCATAATAACCTTTTCCTTGTGCTTCTTTACTGATATCATCTAAGTGTGTGTCTCTAGACAATACGGTTTAGTCTTGACCAGTTTTTAAAATTTGATATATGTTAAAACTCTTTAGTCCATAAGCTTTCCTTCTACCTTTTTCTTTTCCTTACTTTTCTGTTGAATGACTTGGGGCCTATGACATGTATCCTGTCACTTGGCCTGATTGAATGTACATCTCTGTGCAGCTCAACCCATATTCCTGTGTCCTCCATATCTCTTGCAATATGGCAGCTGGGTCCAAAGGCTCCATCAGACCCATGTTTGGTCTCTTTACCAGGAATCTAGATAGTGTTATTTTCTCATATCAGAAGACCCATGACATCTAGGTTTCCCCTTTTGGTGCCTCATTTTATAAGTGTTGTCATTCAAGGCTTAGATTCATTAATTTACTGAGGAATGCAAAACTGTGATGTTCTAAGTTTTTCATTTATTTTTTATACTTAGTTGGAATACTTTTTATAAAGAGACACCTCTCCATCTACAACTGGGCTTCCTGGTTAGAGAGCTCATATAGGAAAAGCAAAATAAATGAATGATTCATTGCTTTTATTTACTAGTTTTATTATAACAAATAGATTTACTATACCTTTCCAAAAACAATTACTTTTAACATCATTATAAACTCACAGATATAAACATATTTCTTGGATTTAATTCATTGCAATTATTATTCTTACTGAAGATCAAATTATTCCATTTTATCCCATAGTAACCTCTTCAAATAGGCTAAGTCCTTTTATCATAATATAGTTACTTTTTATTGTTTTCTTTCTATGTTTATAGAAAGATGTTCTAGGCTCCTCTGATGCCTGTTCTAGGATCCTCTGATCCAAGATCTGGAATCAGTCACTTATTCAAAAAAGTGGATTTTGTTTGAAGCAAATTATATTACAAGGATGTTATATATAACAAGGATGCTCATTGCTCCTGGATTAGTCAGGCTGTTTGTTTCAAAAGAGCTAGAAAATCTACATATAGAATTTTTAAAGATAAAATACTTCATATATTCCCAATCTCTTCCACATTCAGAATCTTAGTTCTCAAAGATTAAGGAGGCAATAAATCAGATATCTCACAAGAATTAATTTACATAATAGCACATTACAAACACAGCGTCAAAATGACAGTATAGCATTATTAATATTAATTTGAATACTAAAACTCATTTTTATTTATAGTTTTCTATTCTCTCCACATTTTCAATAATTGTACCATATCTCCATTGTCATTTATACTTCTTTCCCTCAGTAACCATATACTTAGTATTTATTACCCATCTTTATGTCAATGTCCTTCTAGTCATGTTAGTTCTGTACACATTATTATTCAATTGAGTTATTATATTGCTAAAAGTTGATAGTAGTTTGTGTTTTCCTTAGTAAATAGAAATTCATTTTGTGTTTTCTGAAGTTGATATTCCTTGCCTCAAAATACTATTTTCTGGAATATATTAAATATGTTAGTTCATTTTCAGCTATCAAAAACAGCTGTTGAAAATCTGATGTTAATATAGTTTTATTTCTCTTTTATGTGATGTGATATTTTCCCTAAATAATTCCTTTTGTTTAAAATTCAGTAATTATATTAGAATATATCTTTAAAATGGTCATTCTGGGTCAGTGATCCCAGATACACAAATTTTTCTTCAATATGTAGTTTAAAATACATATTTTTTTAATTTATGAAGTTTTTTTGAATTAAGTTTTTAATATTTGATTTGGTTTTCTTCTTAGAGACTCCTATTGTCTGTATGTTGGACTTTATTAGCCTTTGAAAATTTCACTTGGATCATTTTAAGATTTCCTATTTATTTATTTTATTTTATTTTTTTAGGTTTTGGATTGGCATTCTTTTCATCTATTTGTCTCGAGGCAGCATCTGTTGTGTTTATTTTCTCTTAGAATTCTTCTAATTTCATTTCTTGTAGTTTCAATTCTTTTCAGAATTGTGACAACTTGTGTCTGAATTTCTCTTTTCTACTTTATGTTATTGTTTCATTTATTATATAAATTTCTTAATGTCCTTTGATTTGGTATGAAGTAGTAGACTTTATTTTTATTTGTTTTTGAGCATTCTACCTAGCGACCTACCATTTTCTGTGTGATGATATTCTTTTTTATTCTCCTTTTTTTATGGTTTTTTTTTTTTTTTTTTTTTTTTGAGAGAGAACACTCGCAAGTAGTGGAGAGGCAGAGGGAGAGGGACAGTGAAAATATTTCTGTCTCTCTCTCAAAAATAAATAAGCATTTAAAAAAATTAAAGAGTCAGAGGCTTAACTGAGCCACCCAGACATCCCCCTCTCTTTTTTGTCCTTATAATAGTTTTGTATAAAATGTAACTTTGATTGTGGTTTTTTTTGCTTATTTTTTGAAATATTGGTTATCTTTAACTTTTAGAAGAAACTGTGATTCAAGAGTTTTTCTAACTTTCTAGTGCCTTCTTGTGTTCTTTTGGGCTAGTGTTTAAATATGGTGACTTTTTGACTTGTCCTGACTGTTTCTCTTCAGCACTTTTACCTGAGATCTTCTCTTTCTTTCTTCCCATTAGCCCCATCCTGCTCAATTTGAAACCACTGCCAAAAGTTACTCCTTAATCGGGGGCTAAAGGAACTGGAAATGTCACTTCACGAAGTTTCAGGAATTCCTGCTTTGTCTTTCCTGACTTTACTGTAGAACCCCTGCACTCACTCGTTACTGGGCTGGGGAAAAAATCCTCACAGTTCAAGTAATAGTCTCAAATTGACCTTTTGTCCTACAATGACTATTTGATAGCCATTTTGAGTTTTTCTGATTCTCAGAACCAGCAGAGTCTCCTTCTACTTCTTCCCACATCAATGTTGACATTTCACAAACTATTATGCTGGTGTTTTAGGCCCACCTGTTGGTATTTGGGAGTTCATGAAGATGCCACATCACCTAGGTTTATTGTGAATGTAATTGTTCCATCTGTTTTATATGGGAATTCACTCCCTTCTCCGAGAAGTTCCTATGTTGCATCTTGTTATGCGAACACTAAAATCAGGATCTTAAGGTGGTGGCTCTGGGAAGTAAACATAATGCAGGCACAAGACTCAGTAAAGAAAAATTAACTCTTAAAGCATTCATGACTACTAGTAAAAATACTAGAAATGACGGCCACTAAAAACAAACACATGAACATGGGAATGCATTTCAGCTGTAATTACACTTTTATAACAATAACTCTTCTTTTGTTATGGTGGCTTCACTATAGGATATGCAGGAATGAAATTTAATGCCCAATTTAGGCCAATAAAGGACTGTGGAGAAACAGAAAACCTTTCTTTACAACTAGAATTCACCTTCCTGAATGCTTATAAAAAATTCCTCTCCCTTCCAGCCTTGCCTCATGAGTATGTGTGTGTGTGTGTGTGTGTGTGTGTGTGTGTGTGTGTGTTGGAAAGAGTGATTAATATGGATTTTCAGAAAATATGATGGAATCCATGTATCACCAGGGGGAATGCAGAATGCAGTCTCTACGTGGGAGAGAATAGAGTAGCGTAGTCAGTCCTTTTCTCTGATCTATGGGCTTAAAGAGAAAGATGGAGAAATCCATTGTTTACAGTACAGGCTATTGGAAGTGATTGTAACACATCAGGATTAATATAAAGAGATAGACAAGGTGAGGTTAATGTGAGTAACTTCCTCTGTATGAATTCGCTGCAGGAAAAATTTAATTCTTAACTAACCACATCTCCATATTGCCTTTCAGTAGCAGCTACTGAGGCTAGAAGGAATGGACTGGCCATTCTGGGCTGGTAATAGACTGAAGGTCCCCCCACCCCCAAATCCATATGCTGAAATCCCAATCGGTAATATTTGGAGGAGGAGCCTTTGGGAGGTGACGAAGTCTAAGCATGTAGCTGTCATGAGTGAGATGAGTGCCCTTATAAAAGACACCCCAGAAAGATCCTTTCTGCCATGTGAGGACGTGAAGAAAAGAAAGATAGCCATTTATGATCTGGCAAGCGGGCCCTCATGAGACACTAAATCTGCTAGCACTTTGATGCTGGACTTTCCAGCCTCCAGAACTGTGAGAAATAAATGTGTGTTGTTTAAGCCACCCAGCCAAGGGTGGTTTGTTATAGCAGCCTAAATGGACTAAGACAGGGCTGGAACTTTTTGTTGCTGTCCACAATTTATCACCACACTGGGGTGCATGAGAAGTCCCCCACTGAATGAAGACTGAAAACAAGTGACAGCACCATATAGTAAGGAGAATCAGACATCCGAAAGACCTGAAAGAGTCTCCTGAAGGTTTGTATAATTTGTAGAAAATTCAAGACAGATGTTTACATAGTGATTTGTATCACCTGTTTATCACGGTGACTGTGTACAAGGTTAAAAAGTTCACATCTGGTCACATGGCCCATAATTGTTGAATATTTACTTGGATAAGTACTGGGGACAGAAACAAAAAGGTGAATTATGGTGAGTCATGTCCAGGTCTGCTGTACGTCTTAGCTTTTAAAAAAAAATAGTACATGGACACATATACCTGTCTGTAGTACCACAAGGAATTTAGTTACATGGTATTCATACATCCTTGATTATTTATGTGTCACTTCCTATAGTCTAATGATATAAAAGGTACAAGTCCATGGGTTTCTTTGCTCATTCAACCTTGATTGAGTGGATTAACTAAAGTAACTAGAGAAATACTGGGAGCTGTTTGCTTACTTTTAATTGCCTTCTTATATCACAAGTTCTTTGCAATTTTGTTTTCATGCTAGGCAGTAAAACAAAGTGAAAGCTATTTAATCTGATTCAGAGTCACCATTTTTGCCAGGCTCTGAACTCTGACAAGCCTCGTAGTGCAGCCTCGTTTAATTGGCATCAACTGTTTATTTGCCTATTTATCCCACAATACAAATTCTACTCAGGAATCACTTTTGGTTCATTCATTACCATATTCTGAGATCCTTGTATCATCCTCAATAAGTGTGGAATAAATGAATAAAGTGTGTCTATCAGATATATAAGAAACAGGTTTATAGATGAAGAACCTCCAAAACCCTATATCATATATCCCTAATGATTTATTATCAATAAAATAGAAAGTTAAATGGAATAAGATTGCTGTAATGGAAAATTTGAGATATACTACCAGACAAAAACAAGTGTTTCTATAGGTTGTGTGTATTGTATAGAAAGCCATGGAATCATGAATTCTGTGAATTGAAAAACAAACAAACAAGCAAACAAACAAATGAAATGTGGAAATAAGGAATCAGTATGATTTCCCAGTACTACATAGTGGTGTATTTCTCAGTACTACATATACAGTATACATGATAAGAGAAAAATCCATGTTTCTAGATTTCTAATTTAGAAGGATTGGTGGAAGCACCTAGTATACAAAAGCTGTAAGTTTCCTGAAAAGATGTACTCAACCTGAAACATTCACAGTTGAGTAGACGATACACATCAATTTAAAGATGTCTTCATGATAATTACCATTATGGAATTGTAATAGGAGACAGAACGTGAATTTTGGCTGTACTAATTATTTTACCAACTAGTTTAAAGCTTTAGAATGATGATTAAAATGTTTTCCTTTATTTTTTTTTCTCGTATGGACTCTCTGAATGCAGCTCTGAACTCAGTGTTTTTTTTCTAATCTTTTTCATTAGTTTAACAGAAACAAAAATCTTGAATCCCTAAAAATTTTTGCAGTTATTCTCTGAGTTAAACAGTGTTTCCTCAATTTCGGATATAGGTGAATAAAATATTTGAAAAATCATTCAGAGCAATTCTGAAGAAATGCTCAAGTGAATTTTATACCCACAACAGAACCAGAAACGATAAGTCAAAATTTATACTGGGCCAAATGCTTTTAATTACCTTCCAGATGTAATTATGCATATACACAGATGGCAGGTAAGGCAGCTCTGTTATATGAAAGAAGGTGCAGGAATAATTGCTATAGTTTAAACAACAAAAGTAAGTTGTTTTACATAAAAAATGATAGGATAAGAGACGTAGTGAATTCTATACCTAGTCTAGAAGGAGGGGATCTGATTGCCGTTGCAGCCTCCAAATCACAAAACTGTGATAAACAATAGTGAATGAATGGTGGAGAGCACATCTGAATAGCTGCTTGTAATTGCAGAGTGATGCAACCTGTCTTTTTGAAGGTCTTGGAAAACAGCTGAAACATTCAGATAAACGATGTTTAGATGATGGAAAAGCTGAGCAACAAGCATTGCTGAACACCTAAAATATATGCAGGCATGCTTTCAGAAGTGCTGTTCTAAACAGGAGCAGCCATCAAAACCTGGAGGTAAAGCTGGGAACTCTTTGGCTCCCATTTTATCAGGGCGCGGAAGACCATAAAATAATGAATGATGCTTTGTATTTTCCTAATCAATATATTCGCTTTTTCTACCACGTTTCAATTTATACTTATCTTGGATTATCACGAAACAAGAGATTTGAGATTTTTGTTTTAGGTTGACTTAGTCTATTTGAAAAAAAAAATTCACTGAATTATAACGCATTTGAATGTTGACAGGATGCCAAGAAAGAGACGATGAAAAATCAATTAAAAGCACTTTCAAAATAATGTTAAGATAATAATAATGTTAATTATGAAGATGAATAATGTTAATGTTCTTAAGAACATTAATGTTAATTATTAATGCTAATTATAACATTAATAATGTTAGCGTCCTGAAGAACATTTTTAAAGGCTAAGAATCTGCACTCTACCTAACCCAATTTCTAATGGAACGCAAATTTCTCCTAATCATTTAAAAAGTCTCCAAATTTTCATAAATGCATCAGAATTTCAATTACATGGGAGAAATGAAAGATTACCTTGAGCAAGGATTAAATATGACCAAATCTTTGTAATATTATTTAATTTGATTTAGTTGGTATATCTAATTACTTAACAAACAAAATAGTAACTATTAAAAATAGTTATTTAGTGGCAATCATCAAATATTTCTACTTAAATCATTAGGACTATATGAATCAAATAATTTTAACCTAAATGCATACTTTGGTAAGTAAAAATACATATTATCTACCATGTAGGAAGGAAAGCTTCCATCCTCTAAAATCAGAGTAGAATTTATAAGTTATGTCATATCACTTCTGCAGAGTATCAAATGCGACACATTTCTTGTAATTTCCTGAATTAAGTGAGTTAAGCACCTTTGTTACTATACTTGCTTGTACTTTTGGGTCAATCAGTATACACAGATAGCTTGCCTAAGTGGAACATAAAATTATAGTATTGTAAATAGAGAAGACACTCTTCAATTATTTCAATTGGTAATTAATGACCATACTTCTTTATATGTATGTACCATACTTCTATGTATGAATTATATGTATACAAGGAGAATAACTTTAACATATTATTGTTAAAGACCATAGTGATTTTTAAATTCATCTAACATAGTTTTCTTAAGCAACTTCAAACTCCCTCCACCAATTTTCTAATCCTCTTTTTCTTTTTTCAGTTAGTTCAGAGGTTGGCAAACTCTTTTTCTGTAAAAGGCCAGACGGTCGTATTTTAGGCTCTGTGGGGCATAAGTTCTCAGATGCAACTGCAGTCAAGCTTCCTTATTTGCCAATTCTGTATTCACGAATTTGCCTACTTACTAAAATTTACTTGTAACCCTCAGATCAATATTTTCCCACTTTGCAGACAACGTAGAGAGTGGCAATGACTTTGTCACCCAACACACACATTCTTGACTGAAGTTGAACAGGCAATTCTCTGCCTTCTGGTCTCAATTGTCATGATGTCAACAAGCATCCTTTATGTGGTATTTTTAGTGCTATGGTTTTTGCATCTTTGTGACTTTTGTTAGTGAGTTTGTTGTTTAAATTGGCTCCTAAGCATAGTGCTGAATTGCTGTCTGGTGTTCTTAAGCGGAAGAGGATTGTGATGTGTTAGGGAGAAAATAAATGTGTTAGATAAGCTTCTTTCAAACATGAGTTGTAGTGCTGTTAGCCACGAGCTCAATTTTAATGAATCAACAATATGTATTAAATATAGTATCTTTAACAGAAACACACGTAAAACAAATGTATATATTAATCAGTTGATGAAAATGTGTGACCAGAGGCTCGCAGGAAACTAACCCTGTATATCTTCTAGAAGAAATGGTTCAGTATTGGCTAATCTGGGGTTTGTGGTGACAGACAACAATGCTGCTGTTGTAATGAGAAAGCAGCTACAGACAATCCTTAAACAAATTGGTGTGGCTATGTTCCAGTATGACTTTATTTATAAAATCAGGCAGCCTGATGAATTTGGCCATGGGCTATGGTTTACCAACCCATGAATAAATACGACGAATTCCTGAATGCTAATTATATAAGGCATCATACTGGGCATAATGAATTATACAATATTTAAACAGATGTATTTTTATAAATTAATAGAAATGACAAGCCATATACCTACATTTTTCTGGAACAAAAGTGCCACTAGAATGGTGCACACAGAGGAAAATAACATAACTTTTGACTGAAGGAAACTGAAGTATATTCTCTTTCAAGCTAATACTTAAGTTTGGAGGAAGGGTCCAAGGGAGAACAGACAAGAGACCAGGAATTATTCCGTTTATTAGATGAATATTTTGTGTGTCAGTCTGAGTACTCCCAGAAGCATGTGCCAAGACAGAATTGTGTAAGGATTTTATTAGGTAAAACAAAGGTGAGGGGAAATATGGAGGGATCTGAAGAAGTCAGGGAGGGCAAGTTCAACCCTGAGTGACGGAGAAGAGGAGGATCACTATGCAGTCTACGGCCAATGTCAACCTCAGAGGAATCTTGTGTCTCTCAAGAAGAAGCTGCTATGGCCAGTGATTGGCTTGGGAGCAGTCCCTGGGAAGCTGGCCTCAGCACAAATGGTGCAATAGCTATGACGTGTGTGCACTTACTCTTCTGGGCGGGGGGGGGGGCACTAACGGCCCCCACAGATTGTGAGCTGAACAATTTTTAATCAGTCTTATAATATGCATTAAAATATTTATTTATGAACGTTTAAAAATGCAGCTGTATTAGTTGTCACTATTTGGTATACTAGATATTGAAGTCTGGGGAAACAGTTTGAATCCCAGATACCCCATATATTGTCTTATGTAAAATTTTTAATGTCCCTGACTCATACCTTCCTAATTTGCAAAATGATAAGTATCTCAGTCTCATGTATTGGTTGTGAGGAGTAAACAGGACAATGCGTGTAAATTCAGCACTACATGAGCTAAGTATGCTCGGCTCATAGAGAGAGCAAAAAATGATAATACCCTCCGGATTTTAAATTTAACAAAAAGTGCATTCTAAAGTTTTGAAAGCTTATTTTATTCTCAACAAAGGAAACGTATTTAACTTTAGATAATTTTTAGAACTAAACATGTTAGTTCATTTTTACTAATATCAGTGTCCATGAAATATTATATCCTGATTGCTCTGTTACAAGGGTTTGCTGAATGATTTGTAAAAGTAATTTAAAAAGCAAGCAATTATAAAGTTATCTGTCACAGAAGTTCATTCTGTCTGTGTAACTCATAAAAGTTAGTATGGCTTTATCACGGACTTTTTCCACAGGCGTTATGAAAACATTTTCATATTGTCAACAAAATAACTGTTGCATGAGAAATTATTACTTAGTATACCTATCCATTAACTAAAGTGCACACCTAAAAACCATTAAGAAATGAAGGGAATGTAACAAAGTCTTACTAAATTGATTTTTAATCTGGTTAGATTCCTAGGTTATTATTCTTCACAATTACAGTTACTAAATTACATATTTCAATAATTTTTCATTAGTATATTCAAAACATGCCATGCATAAAAATGTTGACTGTGCAAGGGTATACAACTTAAATTAAATATAAGCATTCTTGAAAAATAATGAAGCCCTTCAGATTTCCTTTGGTAATTTAAAACATATTTTTATACAGTGAAAACAAAATAATAACAAAAGAACCTATTCGATCAAATATGACCAGAAAAGTTTCTTTTAATGTTCTACTTGAATAAAATATAATAAAACTGTGTGCCCAGAATCAAGACCTTGATTATTTTATGTTTAATATCCCCTTTAGTTTGGGAGGTAGAGAGCATAGAACCAATTCTTAGTGAGGATATGTCCTTACAAACACATTTCCTTTTCTAGTAACTATTCTTTGAGATGTCCTTATCCTGGGTAATATATTCTTCACCAGATATATGTATTCTTTCATGTCCAGAACAAGACTAATTTATCGTATATCATGTGCAAAGATTTGTGATAACCCACATAGAACATCAAGAATGTCTTAAGTTTCAAAGAACTGACCATATAGTAGAGGATATAACTAAAATTCAATCTAGAATTAACCAGTATTAGATACCATCCATTTAGATAGAAGAGTAGTGTGGATGATAACATAGAATCATTCACCAGTAAATATTTATTGAGAATCTCTTGTGGTCCAGGAGTGGTCTAAGAACTTGGATATGGTAGCTGATAAAACAATAAATCTTTGCCTTCATGCTTTTCCTTCTCATAGGAGAACACAAACAAAAAACAAATCAACGGAATTATCTATAAGCTTATCTATACTATGAGACACTGTCACATATTGAAAAAGAGCACAGACACTGGAGACATCCTGCAAGGGTTTGAATCTCAGCTCTGCCGCTTTATAGCTCTGTGGTCTCTGGCCAATTCTTAACATCGCTATGCTTCAAGTTTTCCAGTCTAAAATAGGGAAAATAAAACTACCACCCAGTGTTGTTAATGGGGATTAAATGAGTTCCTGGAATAGTGTATGGAACATAATGTGATAGAAATGCCTGCTATTATTATTAATACCATTTGTCAGATAGATATAAGAGCTGAGGGAAGAGGGATTAAAGAGTTTAAGGTGACTGTAGGGGGAGTTTGAGATTATTTGTAGAGGATGGTCAAGGAAGACCTCTCTGATTAGAGGATACTTGAGTGGAATTCTCAAACAGATCATGAAAGATGGCTTGATATCTGGGAGGAGATTGTTCAGGCAGAGGGGAGAGCATGTGCAAAGGCCTGTAAACCACTGTAAAGATTTGGCTTTTACTGTCATCGATATGGTAAAACAGCAGAGAGATTTTGGCAGAGTATAACATGATCCAACTTATATTTTAAACAGATCACACTGACTGCTCTCTGAGTAGGAGATCAAGGGTCAAAAGAAGAAGACCTATTTAGAAAAAATTACAATAATCTGGGAGACAGGACAGTGGATTGGACCAGAGTGGTACCAGCAATGATACAAAACAAACAAACAAACAACAACAACAACAACAAAAAACAGTTGACGTTGAATTATATTTTGTAGGTAGATCTGATGGGACTTTTTGACAGATAATATCTGGGTTATAAAAAAGAAGTGAAGATGCCTCCCAAGTTTTTATCCTGAGAAACTATAGAACAGAATTGCCATTTACCAGGAAAGGAAAATTGGTGGATGGACCAATGTTTTGAGCCCTGAGCAAATATAAATCAGGGAAAAGAACACATCTTACTTAGTTTAGCAAAAACATGGATTGAAAAAGGGAAGTAGAAGACATACTGTCTATGTATGGCCAAGTTTATGGGAGTCTTAAGCTTAAGCCAAGGATTTTCTTTGCTGTTCTTTTTCCAGCTCTTTAAGGCATAAGGTTAGGTTGTGTATCTGAGATCTTTCTTCCTTCTTTAGGAAGGCCTGAATTGCTATATACTTTCCTCTGATGACCGCCTTTGATGCATCCCAGAGCTTTTGGGTTGTGTTACATTTTCATTGACTTCCATATAGTTTTTATTTTCCTCTTTAACTTCTTAATTAGCCCATTCATTCTTTAGTAGGATGTTCTTCAGTCTCCAAGTATTTGTTACCTTTCCAAATTTTTTCTTGTGGTTGATTTTGAGTTTCATAGTGTTGTGGTCTGAAAATATGCATGGTATGATCTCTATATTTTTGTACTTGCTGACGGCTGATTTGTGTCCCAGTATGTGGTCTATTCTGGAGAATGTTCTGTGCACTGGAGAAGAATGTATATTCTGCTGCTTTAGGATGAAATGTTCTAAATATATCTGTTAAGTCCATCTGGTTCAGTGTGTCATTCAAAGCTCTTATTTCCTTGTTGATTTTTTGATTAGATAATCTGTCCATTGTTGTGAGTAGGGTGTTGACATCTCCTACTATTATGCTATTACTATCAATGAGTTTCTTTATGTTTGTGATTAATTGATTTATATATTTGGGTGCTCCACATTTGGCACATAAATGTTTACAATTGTTAGGTCTTCTTGGTGGATAGACCCCTTAATTATGATATAATGCTCTTCTTCATCTCTTGATACAGTCTATTTTAAAGTCTAGATTGTCTGATATAAGTATGGCTACTCTGGCTTTCTTTTGTTGACCATTAGCATGATAGATGGTTCTCCATCCCCTTACTTTCAATCTGAAGGTGGCATTAGGTCTAAAGTGGGTCTCTTATAAACAGAATACAGATGGATCGTGTTCTCTTATCCATTCTGTTACCCTGTGTCTTTTGATTGGAGCATTGAGTCCATTGACGTTTAGAGTGAGTACTGAAAGATAGGAATTTATTGCCATTATGTTGCTTGTAGAGTTGGAGTTTCTGGTGGTGTTCTCTGGTCCTTTCTCATCTTTGTTGCTTTTGGTATTTATTTATTTGTTTGTTTGTTTGTTTGTTTCATCTTTTCTCCCCTCAGAGAGTCCCCTTTAAAATGTCTTGCAGGGCTGGTTTAGTGGTCACAAACTCCTTTAATTTTTGTTTGTCTGGGAAACTTTTTATCTCTCCTTCTATTTTGAATGACAGCCTTGCTGGATAAAGAATTCTTGGCTGCATATTTTTATGATTCAGGACACTGAATATATCTTGCCACTCCTTTCTGGCCTTCCAAGTTTCTGTGGATAGGTCTGCTGCAAACCTGATCTGTCTTCCCTTGTAGGTTAAGGACTTTTTTTCCCTTGCTGCTTTCATGATTCTCTCCTTGCCTGAGTACTTTGTGAATTTGACTATGATATGCCTTGTTGGTGGTCGGTTTTTGTTGAATCTAATGGGACTCGTCTGTGCTTCCTGGATTTTGATGTCTGCGTCTTCCCTCAGGTTAGGAAAGTTTTCTGCTATGATTTGCTCACATAACCCTTCTTCCCCCATTTCTCTCTCTTTCTCTTCTGGGACCCCTATGATTCTGATGTTGATCCTTTTTAATGAGTCACTGATTTCTCTAATTCTTAAATCGTGCTCTTTTGCCTTAATCTCCCTCTTGTTTTCTGCTTCATTATTCTCCATAAGTTTGTCTTCTATATCACTGATTCTCTGTTCTGCCTCATCCATCATTGCCGCCACAGCATCCATTCATGATTGCAGCTTAGTTATAGCATTTTTGATTTCATCCTGACTAGTTTTTACTTCTTTTATCTCCACAGAAAGGGATTATAATCTATTTTCGACTCTAGCTAGTATTCTTATTATCATGATTCAAAATTCTCGTTCAGACATCTTACTTGTATCAGTGTTGGTTAAGTCCCTGGCTGTCGTTTCTTCCTGCTCTTTCTTTTGGGTGAATTCCTTCATTTCATCATTTTGAAGGGAGAAAAGGAATTAAAGAGGTAGAAAAAATTAAAATTAAAAAAAAATAAAAAAATAAACACACACACACACAAAATCGAATAAATGATGCTGGATCCTAGGTGTGTTTTGGTGTGGGTGTTGAAAGTGGCTTGATAGATTAGAGAAAAAAGGGGAAAGAAGAAAAAAAAAAAGAAATCATTTGAAAATTTGAAAAAAATGAATACACTGCAGTAGACTAAAATGAAATGATGGAAGTGAACTAGAATTTGAAAAAATAACACAAAAGCAAAAAATATAGTAGAAAAAAATTAAAGAAAAATATTTTTAATAAAAATTAAAAATAAAAATGAATTTTCTCTTTCTATATTTAAGAAAAAGAAAATAAATGAAAAAGAAATAAGAGGGAAAAAGGAAATCATTTGAAACCTTGAAAAAATGAGTATACTGAAGTAGACTAAAATAAAATGATGGAAATAAAATAGAATTTGAAAAAATTTACCCGAAAGTAAAACATATAGTAAAAAAATATTAAGAAAAGTATTTTTAATAAAAATTGAAAATAAAAATGAATTTTCTCTTTATTCAAGAAAAAGAAAAGAAATGAAACAGAAGAAAAAAGAAAAAGAAAAAAAGAAAGAAAATTGAATAGATGGACCTGCTAACAGACTGAAATACGTCTGCAATTACTTCTTTTTCCCCTAGAAGTGAGACTATGAAGTGCTTTATAGTCCATAAACTAAGCAGGCGGTGAGACTTCTGTTCTTGAAGGCGGAGGTTGGCCCAGGTGGGTGTCGCTTAGTGTAATGGCTCCACTCTCCACCAGATGGCGCTGCTAGCCCACTGGGGTGGGATTGTTGTGGCCCTTGTAGGTGCGTGTGCGCATGTACAGAAGCGGTGAAAACGGTGTCACTCAGCTATGCAGTCTCCAGCCTTGGAACTGTCGCACACCCCTCCTTTGTCTTCAGCTTTCGTCCACCCCCAACTTTTACACTGTCTGTGACCAAGCCCCAGGTAGTACCTCTCTCCTGAGTTTTGTCTCAGATGCAGCTGTTTTCCTCGGCCCCTTACTTCTGACGGACTTCGGCTTTGACCCGTTCAGCCCCTCTGCAGAGGGTCTCACTGAGCAACGGCCGAATGCCGGCTGCACCCAGGAAAGTTCATGGGACCGTGCTGCCGCCGATGCCCGGAGACTGCGGCCAGGTGCCGGCCCGCCCCAGAAAAACTTCACAACACACATCTGGCACCAGGCTTCACCCTCAACGACCTTGTTCCAGCACCAGTGAATGTGGCCGTTCTGTGGGGTGTGCTGGGCCCAGGTGGCCTCACAGCCTCTACCAAATGTCCTTCCAGCAGTGGAACCACTTCTCCCCTTGTGGCCGGAGAAACTCCCGGACCCCACTCTGCTCCTGGGGATTCGCCCTTCCCGCCAGAGCACCACCAGGTATCGAGCTGCGGAGTTGCAGACTCTGCAACTCTCCCCCTGTTTACGGTCTTAATGGAATTTGAACCCTCTCCTCTCTCCTTTCTCCTTTCTCCCTTTTTAGCTCAGTCCCTGCGGCTGTTTCCAATTTTCCACTTTCACTCCAGCTGCCTTTGGGGAGGGAGGGGTGCTTTTCCCATATTCTTCCCCCCATCTCCGTCCTCTCTCCGCATGCAAAAGTGGCTCACTGCCCTCCGCGGCCTCTTGCTCCCCAAGTTCAGCTCTCCCTGTCTCATTCCTGTTGAATTCTGTGGTTCAGGTTGGGCAGATTGTTGTGTTAATCCTCAGATCCGTTTTCTAAGTGTGCAGGATGGTTTAGTGTTGGTCTGGCTGTGTTTCATGGACGCAAGACACACAAAAAACTTCCATGCTGTTCTGCCATCTTGGCTCCCTCCCCAGGGATTTTCTTTTGTAGGAGAAGAGAAGCCTCTCAATCTTCCTTCCTTCCTTCCCCCCCAGCTCCCCTGCTTCCTTACTTTTTTCTTTCCATAGAAGATAATATTTGTTAACTTTTTCTCAGGACTTTGTAAATTGGAATCTTGAACTTATTACAAAATCAAGTATGACTTTCCATCTGAGGTAAAATTTGCCACTTGAACAAAACAGAGGCTATTATTAAAAGGTAGACTTTGTAAAAAACCCACTTGGGTTTTCTTCTTTGTTCTCCTCTAGTCAGAGTGTATAAAACACAGTGAAGAGTGCTTCTCTGCCACCACTTGTATCTTTCCCCACATCTGGCATCTACTTCTGATCTCTTAGAGTGTCACAGATAACATCTTAAAATTTTGTGAAGTATTTTGATTCCAACTCTCCATAAAGTATGTGCTCAGAAATATGTTATTCTTGAGTTTCTGGGATTTTTCCATTTAACTTTTCATTAAAATACTTTCAAAACATTTCAGTAAAACTCATTTTCATTTTAATACATAAAATCAAGTTTCCTTATGATTTTCTCATTATAAACATTTCTAAATGTTATTAATGAAAGTCACAGAAACATAATTTTAAAAATAAAAAGCCATCCTTTGAAAAATTAAAATCAGTTTATCATCAAGTAAGAAAGGTAGTGATATAATTTGCCACACTATATTTAAAAAGGTGTGTGTCTTTTCTGGGTATATCTTTTAGAGAAAACATGACCTTAGAAACATAGGCAAAATCCTTTGTAAAAACAGTATTAATAAAAAAATCATAATATAAAAGGTTGATATTACAAATAAACTGATAGTATAGCTTTTTTCTTCTATTATCCTCTATTTACAACTTTTTTCTTTCTCTTATATGTAATGCTTTACCTTTGACTTAAATAATCAGTGAAATAAGTGGAATGAATGTATTACAAAGAGGTACCTGAATATCAATAGGTCTGTTCAGAAAATTGAAGGTTAAATTGATTGGTAAAACATAGGTCCAGAGTTCATGTAATGATGTTACACATCAAATATAATTGCTCTATATTTAGTTACCAAAAATGTTTTCAGCTTGGACATAATGCTAATACCAAGTGAGTTTTATGGTAAGCTGGATCCAAGTCCCTCTCCTATTACCATACTAAGCCAGAGTAAAAAACTCTCTAATTAAGAAGAATCAGAACAGAGGTATAGTACAATATAGTGTGCAAATAGATCCATTCCTAAAATAATACAGAAGTGGTTATTATGTAATCACAGAGAGATGAGAAAAGTTGAAAATGGAAGGACAAGTGATCATTGAGTTTCCTAGTGCCCTCCCTATATATCACGTTGAGACTCTGGATTGGGTGCTAGATAATATAAGTATAGGAAGGCAGCATGGGAAAGATATGAGAATTTTTCAGAACTGGAGATACAATGGGGTTTCTTATTCCTCTTTACCAAAAAACCAAACCCAAACAAAACAAAACCCCCAAAAAACAAACAAAAAACAAAAGAACAAGTCCATTAGAGAATCTCTCATCAAGACAGAGAAGAGTGACTACGGTAAATTATAAATTATAAATTACAGTAAATCATGTGACTGGGCAACATTGTGACCTGGGACAGAAATTCCCTTATTCCTAATCCAGTGGCCGTTGTGGGTCATGTAAGAGATACAGAAATTTTCACCAGTCCCTTAGGGACAGACATAAACCAGCTTAAAGCTAAGAGTTGGTGTGCTTTCCGGAGATGTGATTGAACCTTATGGCAGATGCAGCAAGGTGGACATCCCCAAGGCCCTTACAGCTGATTTTCTGTGGGTGAGAATCTCAGTACAATTTCAGGAGGGGGCCCTGGTCAGCAGAGGAAGACTGTTGAACTTCCCTGGCAGCAACAAATGAGCATTGTGTCTTCAGAGAGAACAGTCTGTGGACTACTTGGTAGAGGAAGCAGAAGAAGAAGGGCCTGCCATTAAAGAAGAGGCAGCGAGAAGTCAGCAGGAGCCAGCAAAGGTTGTGCCAAAAAGCTAAGCACCTGAGGACGAAGGAGAGTGTGTTGAGAGAAAAAAAAATCCTGAAGGACAGAGTAGTTACAAAACCAAGAGAAACAAAAGTGAGACAAAATTTACAGAGAGAGAGAGAGAGAGATGGTTTCAACAGAAAGAACAGAATTACCTTGATGGAACATATTTAAGTGCCTCTCCAACCTCCAACCCCCTCAGTGAGAATGGGGCTCCAGAGGCAGATACAATCAGTTCTGGAAAGCAAAGGAAGTAGCATTTTGGGCACATCTGAGTTGCAATGCATAGATCTTGGACAAACCCTTGCATGTAGCAAGGTCTCTTTGTAAAAACTGAAGTCAATTGAAAAATAAATTCTGACATCATTTTATCTTTTGCAAGACTAACAGCAGTACTCCTACTTATTTAGTTCAAGGATAGTTCAGTATTTTATTTAAAATACGTTTCTTCCATCTTTGCTCATGAGCCGCATTCTGTGTCAACAGCTATCATTTAAGATTTTGGCAGCGGGGCTCTTACTGCAAATTGACCTTCAATGAGTCATATTACCTCATCCAATTAGATTATAAGGCCATGAACAAGGGATGCTACTTTTTCGGGTGAACATATTTGATCCAAAAGTATCATGCATCTGTCTCCATGATAAGATAGACCAGTGGAGGGTTGCCTGAGTGGCTCAATCAGGTAAATGCTCAACCCTCGGTTTTCGCTTAGGTCATGATCTCACAGTATGTGAGATCCAGCCCCAAGACGGGTTCTGTGCTGACAACATGGAACCTGCTTGGGATTCTGTCTCTCCTTGTCTCTTCCCCTTCCCCTGCTTGTGCACTCATGCTCTTTTTCTCTCTCAAAATAAACAAATAAACTTAAAAAAAAAAAGCCCTGGAATTTCCAATAAAATTATTCTTTATACTCTTTAGTTGAATCACCCTATTTTTTTTCTGGTAGGCACTAGCCTACTTAATTTGTGCTCTACATTAAATTGGATATTTATGATAATCTGAAGTTATTAAGGTTGTGATATTTCTGAATTTTAATTTACCATGTTTTCCCTTGCCTGGATTTTACAGAAAATGTTGCATTTTTTTCTCTAAATTTGCCAGAGTTAAAAGAAATATCAAAAACAGAAGAGGAAAATTTTTCTAAAATGTGCTCAAATAGCACTATAAAATAACTATCCTTTTTTTTCAATATTTGACTCATCTACTGGACATGAAAAATAGAGTTCACAGTCTTCAACTAGCCTTAAGTAAGATCCTAGAGCCTTAATTCTACTACTTGAATGGTATTAAGAAAACTTGTGAAATGTATGGATTACATTTATTTATAGTCTCTTATCTAAATATATATTATAATTTGTAAGGCAAATGAAATAGATAAATTTGATCTATCTCAGCAAATTAACAGATTAGTTAAAATATTCTATAATCATTACTCTAAACTTGCCTGTTGCGTTAATTGACCTTAAAACATTCCGATTGAATGATATACTGCTTGTAGATATAGAAGACATACCAAAGAAGAGATCCCACTATCTTGAGTAAGGACTGCTCTTTGAATGTAGATGAATGATAATGGAGGAATAATTACATGATCTCACAGAATCATTAATCAAATTTGAAAGCAAGTTCACCCTCAACAATGCTCTGTAAACACTCTGAAAATGAAGTTTTCAAATTAATTCTGTCAATGTTGGCTGGCATGCCCTAACATAATTACTTCAAATTATCATGTTTGTGTGTGCATGTGTCTCCTGGTAAACTTCTCTGGGGAAATTGACTTTTGGAACCTTAGTCCTCCTTATAGCTGACATACTATATAAGGAACTTTTCTTCTCCCAGCCACTATACTATGCATGTATATATTACATGTATGTATACATTATGTATTAATGGCTTATTTTTGCATGGACAACTAGCCTCTTTAAATGTCTACAACATCCAGGGGTGCCTGGGTGGCTCAGTCAGTTAAGCATCTGACTTCGGCTCAAGTCATGATCTCACAGTTTGTGAGTTTGAGCCCCGCGACAGGCTCTGTGCTGACAGCTCAGAGCCTGGAGCCTGCTTTGGATTCTGTGTCTCCCTCTCTCTCTGCCCCTCCCATGCTCATGCTCTGTGTCTCTCTGTCTCAAAAATAAAAACATTAAAAAAATTTAAAAAAATTTAAATGTCTACAACATCCAGTTCATTTAATAGAAAAAGTTCTCCTTAGTGGCTCTTCCTTGGAGGCAGCCATTCCTTGCCATTCCTGTGGTCTTTCCTACTCTGTCTACATAAGGTAGACCCAGATTTTGAAGAACACACAGGCTGCAAATAGCTCCATCTCCCTTGCTGTATTGCCAACACCATGAACCATATTCTGACTGAGGTGGTAAAACACTGGAAACTTTTTCCCCTCCTCGACCATATTTTCTCTGCCCCCTTCCCATGCCCCTCCTTTAGAGCTATTATTGGCAGGAATAGCATTCCCTGTAAATTGGGTTCTCTGTGAAAAGCACATTCATTTTGAAAAAATAAAATAAAAATGTGTTTCAGGTCCATCTTACTAATTAGAAAATTAGAGTAGGAAATTCGACATAGACTAAGAAAATGTGCATGGATACCTGTGTACATGTGCATGTACAATATGCACATTTTAGAGGACTAGGAAGTCAGAGATATCTGTGCGCAAAGACAAAATTTCAATTCTTTGCTAATTAGGAAAAGTAGCAAATTTTCTGAGTCTCAGTTATCTATTAAAGAGATGTTCAGTGTCAACATTTTGGGTAGTTGTATTAAATATATAATAATAATAGTAATAATATTTATTTAGCATTTACAACATGCAAGGCACTGGACTAAGTGTATTAGGTTGAACATTTCATTTTACCTCAAAATAAAATTCATACTGGGGCACCTGGGTGGCTCAGTCAGTTAAGCACCTGACTTCAGCTCAGGTCATGATCTCGTGGTTCGTGGGTTCAAGCCTCATGTTGAGCTTTGTGCTGACAGCTCAGAGCCTAGAGCCTGCTTCAGATTCTGTGTGTCCCTTTCTCTCTCTGCCCCTCCCCTGCTTGTGCTCTCTGTCTCTCAAAAATAAATAAATAAACATAAAAAATAAATAAAATTCATACTTAAGAAGAAAAAAATGAGCAACTTTTAGTAACTTGAAAACTCAATCTTTGTACAAGTTAGATCGAATTCTGATCTACTGAACACACAAAAGTAAATCAGTGACCACAGAATATTTTAGACTTTTCAGCAAATGCCACTGGATATTATCTTAGACATGCAGTTCAATAACATATTTCAAGTCAACCAATATTCTTGACAGTTATCCTTCATGAAGTCTGTGACTATACCAACAAGATTTGCAAAAGCAGAGAGCATAGAAAATTGAAAAAAGAGATTCATTTTTATGGTTCTGACATATTACAAAACCTTGACCAGAAGGTCTCAAGAAAGTAATGGAGGATTTGCAATTTTAGAGTTTATTATCCAATTGAGAATCCTGTAGAGTATTTGATTAAGGAGAGAAGGCTGCATCTGAAAGGCAGAAAGCCCAGTGAAACAGGCAATAGGCTTCCAGTGTTGCCATATGCATTGTAAACAATACTCTTTTATAGATTCTTGTATGACTTGCAGGATTAAGGATACAGTTTTCAAAATAACTATCATCTCTCCATGGTATTTAACAACTATTTCAATCATTTCAATCTAAATTTCTAAAACTTAACTAACCTCTCATGGGAAATTTTAAAATATATGTTTGGCATGAAAATATATCAAAGTGATTTTTTAGTACCCACAGAGATTAGTCCATCAAAACTAAAATATCCTCTCTGTTAGCCACCAACTCCAAAAATAGAAAATTTGGCTTTTTCAATATAAATTTGATATGTGAAAATTATCAGAACATAATTATTAAATGGATTAAAAGGAAAAATTTGGAAAGAGGGATGTTTCAAAAAAACATGTTACTTTTTTTTTTTTTACAGAGCAGGCATAGACATGCCCTCTTACATAAACATTAGTAGTAAAAACTCCAAACGTCC
Source organism: Panthera uncia (assembly GCF_023721935.1). Lineage (NCBI taxonomy): Eukaryota > Metazoa > Chordata > Mammalia > Carnivora > Felidae > Panthera > Panthera uncia. The sequence continues at coordinate 50,932,478 of NC_064813.1, forward strand.
ATATAATGAAAGAACAGCGTTGTTTCTTTTTTTTGCTTTTTAAAATATTTGTCTACTAAATACATCCCTCAAATCCAAGCAATACTATTTTAAGTTTGATGATTTTCTTAGAGAAAGTGTGCAAACATGGAAACTTTAGTGCAATTCTCTTTCTTAAGGAGAATTACAATCTTTACCCATTATCTTTAAATACTAAAATGCAATTGGTTCAGCATGCCAAACAAGGCAGGCCAGCATGGTGGTAGTTCCTCACCCCATGCAAAGCAGTGTGATCACCTACTAACTCTCTAATCAGTTTACATTTTACATAAATCAATTATCTTCAGTTAAACACTCTAGGTTCTATTGTGAGATCTCCACGTGCTGGAGCTTATACTCATGTTATCTTGGAAGATCATCTTATTGAAACACTTAATTCAATTGACATTGCTGACATTAACTTCAAATATAAGCAGCTTTCACAGACTAAAAAGAAAATCTTAGCCACTGTGTATGTTTTTGTGAGTACAGATAATTGTGTCATTGTCCATGGATAAAAAACTTGGGGAAGCATATGCTCATATACAGCCCTAACAAGATGAACATTTTTATAGTAACAATTTAATATATTTTAATCATCTATATTCAGTACTTCTAAAACTACATTTTAGAGAACAATATAATCTTGGCTCAATTCTTTTAAGTGGCAAGACTTTCCTTTAGGCATTTTTATATTCATTTATTTTCTCATACTTTTTCATACTTTCTGGTAAGTTTAATTTCAAGGAATGAAGAAAAGTAAAGATATCATTAAAATGTTCATTGAATAGGGATGCCTGGGTGGCTTAGTCAGTTAAGCATCCGACTTCAGCTCAGGTCATGATCTCACACTCTGTGAGTTCGAGCCCCGTGTCGGGCTCTGTGCTGACAGCTCAGAGCCTGGAGCCTGCTTCTGATTCTGTGTCTCATTCTCTGTCTCTACCCCTCCCCCGCTCATGCTCTGTCTCTCTCTCTGTCAAAAATACACAAACATTTAAAAAAATTTTTTTAAGTGTTCATTGAACAAATGTTTCTAAGCCTTTTCTTGAAATAATGTTCACTTGAACTACAGTACAGTAGGGAGACCACATCTGAACAATTAGTATAATAGGGAGCAATTGAAATATGCATATAAAAACATATTGCATAAATGCAAATGTATTTCACTTTGTCAGCTGAGAAAGTCTAGAAGCAATGACACCCCAGTAACAGTGAGTACACTTAGTGCTCAGTTCTTGGATTATTACACATTCTCCATCAAAAAGAATCTGGGCTCCTCAGAGAAATGGCTGATTCAGGACCCAGGGAAATGTACAAAACGAGTCTGAAGCAACTCCCAGGCAGTGCCAGAAAGCAAGGAGGTTTTTAAAAATAAGCAAACAAAAATTTCAGATACAGGAGACACCTATAAGCTTGCAATGTCCAAAACTGGAAAAAGTTGAGCAATAAACTAAATTAAGTATTATTGGGTTATAACCCAAAGTATAAAATAAGTATCTGTGAATCCATACTGGTACAAGAAAATAACTGAGGAAATAAGTAAATAAATAAGTGACAAATCTGCCATGCAGAAAATTTTCAAATAATATATATACACACTCCCCACTTCTTAACTGTGGTTGTGTATAGTGACTTCCTTTCAAAGAGTACGGTATGAAAAGGGGAAAGGAAAGGTGACTTTACAGTGGAGAAACCTGACATTTCTACCTCAGTCAGGGGATCAATATCAACAGTGATAAGTTGTATGGATAATATGTACCCTTGATATAATGTAATGAGAATGGCACGTTACCTCTGTGTTTTTCTTTCTCAAAACTCATAATCACAGTCTGATCCTCAGAAAAAACATCACACAAATTTTCCTTGAGGAATAGTCTAAGGTACACCTGACAACTACTCCTAAAACATTTTGCAGGCATCCAAAATAAGAAAATACTGATAAACTGTTGCAGGCAAGAGGAGCCCAAGGAAACAGTTAACAAAATGTAATGTGGCATCGTGGATGGGAACGGATGAAAAACATTAGGTAAAATTAAGAAAACATGAAGTATGGACTTTAGTTAATAAAAATATATTAATATTGATTCATTAATTATAGTAAAGTTACCATCCTTTTTTAAATGTTTATTTATTTTGAGAGAGAGATTTAGAGAGTGGGTAGGGGAGTGGCGCAGAGAGAGAGAGAGAGAGAGAGAGAATCCCAAGCAGGCACACAGATGTCAGCAAGGAGCCTTAGGCAGGGCTTGAACTCACCAACCATGAGATCATGACTTGAGCTGAAACCAGGAGTCAGACAGCTAACTGACTGAGTCACCCAGGTGCCCTAAGTTACCATCCTAATATAAGATGTTAATAGCAGAAACTGGATGTGTGGAAATACTAGAACTCTTTATATGATCCCTGTAATTTTTCTGTAAATCAAAATTATATTAAAGTAAAAAACTGTATTTTAAAAAGATGACATGGTACATATCTTTTGTAAACAATAAGCAGTTTAGGTGAAGCGAAATGCAGCTCTGCTGTTTTTCATAAAAGCATTTTTAAGTATTGATCCAACCAGGGTCCTGGCTTAAGTAAGGATCCTCCTCTGTAGATTCTTCTCTCAACCGTTCAGCCGGGTTTGTATTTTCTTCCTGTTACTTCCACAATTCTTTGCATATACTTCTACTAGAAAACATATAACCTGACTAATGATATGCATTTACCTTTATCTCCCTCTGTGGATTTTACCACTTTAGGGAGTCAGTGAAATTGATTCATCTTTACACCTGCAAGCTTTAGCACAGTGCCTAACATACAAGAGAACAGAAACATTTGTTCAATGCCTGCATACATATGTAAATAAATGAATGAATATGTAAATGATGCCCTAAATCCAAATATGCTCATTGAAATCAAAGAATTGTTATCATTCACCAATATGTAATAAATTGCTACAGTGACTATTCATGTCTTCTGCTCATATCTTCACTGGATTATTTGTTTTTCGGATGTTGAGTTGGTAAGTTCTTTATAGATTTTGGATACTAACCCTTTATCCTATATGTTATTTGCAAATATCCTCTCCCCTTCCATATGTAAGGATGAATCATGGGAATCTACTCCCAAAACCAAGAGTACACTGTATACACTGTATGTTAGCTAACTTGACAATAAATTATATTTAGATAAACAAACAAATAAATAAATAGCTACAGTGAGGAAGAATACAGGGCTTCAAACTACTAGTAATTTTTGGCAAGTATGACTGCGACCTTAATTTATGAGCATTTTTATTGTCTATGGGTCAAACATAATGCAAATCTTAGTTGCTATACATAATTACAAAACTACTGAGAGTGACATTGATGTATGTAAGATAGTTTGTTTTGGCAGAATGTCCTTTTATAATTTGGCTATGATTGCGTTTTTAGCTTCATCTGCAATAATTCCAATAAACCCTTTCTTCCAGATATATAAAGCTGCTTTTTCCTTAAAACTGCATTCTACTTCATAGAATACACAGACACTTTCCCTCTGCCGGGAATGCTCCTACCATCTTCCCAGTTTGGAAATTTCCTATTCACATTTCAAAATTAACCTTGAGTTGGTGAATGTGAAAAGCACCATACGAGCTCTGACAAAAACATGTAGTAATCAGATATTTATGAATTTATTTCTAAGTGCAATTATGAAAGTCTGTCTGTATCTTTTATGAGTCCAAAATTTCTGAGATGAAAGCATTCAGAAAAGCCCTAAGTTCTCTAATAAAATATATTGGAAAATAATCATTATGACTAAGAAATCTTTGGAAACAAATTGCAAATTTTTCTTTTCTGTTTGAAAAAAAAATGTTTTATCTGTATTTGGGGGGTTACAAATAGGCTCTCAGCAATATGGTGAGCAAAAATTTATACTTTTTAACTCTCTTATATTGGTGTAAGAAAAGTTCTTATGGAAAATGAAATTTCCAAATGTTCAAGAGTTCAGTTGCTTTTTTTTTTTTTTTTAATGCAGTCAGTTTGCACATTTTTTTCTTTGTGGAGGCCAAGTTTAAATTGCACTTGACTCTGATCTGGTCCATGTAGCAAAATTGTATTTCTTCTGATCAAAATCCACACTATTTTCTCAAATCTAAACTTGTATTGAAATGGAACTTTTTTACTTTAACTTAATCTGAACTTTAACATTTCCAAGCCTCAGTTTTCCAAAAGACCAACCTTGAAGAGGAAAATTGAAGTTTAGAGAATGAGGAATCTAAGATAAAATTAAAATCTCATAGTGGATTTATTCCTTATAAAAAGTTTTATATCTGATAGTATTTGACATGCTCTTTTTTGGGAAAATAGTTGTCATTCACTTATTCTGAAATCACCTATGATAGAAATGCTAAAACTGGCCTTAAGATTAACTATACCAGTAAAAACCCAGAAAAATACACTCTGTCTCATGTTAAATAGAATACCATAAGGCCAAAACCATATTTTAAAGCTCCTCAGACAGCCTTATAAATGGTAAAGATAAAGAGTTTCAAAATATTACTTATAACTAACAAAAACTAACATAAACATGAATGTATTATGTCAATATATACCTTTATAGCACTTATTATTGTGCATTTAATTAGGTGCTAATCCTCAATTTCTTAGGAGAGATTGTCAGTTCTTCCGAGTGGGAATCATACCTTATTCATCAATGTATATTCAGCAGCTAAATACTAATAACAACAATACCAATAACAATAATAATAATTGAAGTTAGGTTTTTTTAAGCTTACTGAACAGGCACTGTGTTCAGTCTACATTTCCATCATCCAATTTAATTCTTAAAGAGAACCCTATCAAGTAATTATATTAAATTCTCATTTACAGAGACATACCTGTGGATTTTTTTTAGGTTTATTTTTTGAGGGGGGAAGGGCAGAGAGAGAGAGCAAGACACAGAACCCAAAGCAGGCTCCAGGCTCTGAGCTCTCAGCACAGAGCCTGATAGGGGGCTCAAAATTAACAGACTTTGAGATCATGACTTGAGCTGAAGTGGGACACTTAACCAACTGAGCCACTAGGTGCCCCAATGCCTGTGGTTTTAGATTAAGCAGTTTGCCTACATCACACGACTAGAAAATGGAGGACCTCCTTTAAACCCAGAACCTTTACTGTAAAGCCCAAATTCTTAATTTTTACAGTATAACGCAGTTTATTCACTCATTCAACTATAGATGGAAAATTTCCTATGTGTCAGGCACTATGAGGCCCAGAGATATCTCAATGAACAGGACAAAATCCTTATAGTCAGGCTCTTCATCACAGGAACTAGGGGGGAAGAAGACAATAAGTGAGTATATTAAGAAATATACGGGATGATATCAGAATAGCATGAACACATCATAACAATAGCTTTGAAATTAGGGGTGACATTATTCCTTAAAATGTAGACTAATATAGCATTTAAGCATAGCATTTAAGAAAATGAAAACTTGTAACAGATTGAAACATTTTAAGAAATTGATCCAAACTTTATGATCAAAACTACCAGGAAAGTTTTAGGGTGATGCAGAGTTTTAAAAACTTTTAAATGTTTAAAGTGATGTACAGTTTTGCTGTCTTTAAAGGAACTAATATTCTCTATATTATTGAAAACAAATAGTTTCCGAGATCAGAAAAGGCATGAAATCTCCTCGAGGACCTACTAACTAAAGCTACTAACTAAAACACCCATTGGAAAACCCAAGAAAAAGTTGAGAAATCAAAATTATAAATCAATTTCAGTGCTGAAACAGATGCAATGATTCTAAAGAAAATACTAATAATTGGAGCCAGGAAACACACACACACACACACACACACACACACACACACACACACTCACTCACTCATTCACCCACAGATGTATGTATATCTTTCCTGAACAATATAAAAGTATGTATCTGGGGAACACATTATGGCTAAATATTGAAAAGCTTTTATTTTATATCATATTAACAAATTAAGAGAAAATTAATATTACTTCAATAACAACAGAAAACTATTTATTAAAATTTAACAGAATAATTCATATTTATGTATGTCCAAGTTATATTTTAAATATTAGCAAGATTTGTATAACCTCCAAAAATAAATCTTTAATTCTTTAAAGGGAGACAAAAATCCCTTTTAGAAAACTAGGAGAAAATGAAATTTTCTATATGCTGATAAAAATATTAAAATATACAGAAAACATTATACTTCATTGTGAAACTGTAGAATTATTCTAGTTAAAGTAAAGAAAATGAAAAATTCACCATTTTACTAATAAGCTGAGCAAGCAAATTAGGATGTAATAGGAAAAATAGAGGTACAAAGATTAGAAATAGGAAGAAATAAATCTGTATAAATTTTAGAGGACATAAATGTCTACGTAGAAAATAAAAGAGAACCTACAAGCTAACGGATTTAGAGAAAAAGTAAAAAGAATTACTGAGTTCAAACATCAATATATAGAAATTAAAAGTATTTCCATCTACCACAAAAAAAGTTTAAAACGCAATTTTATGTACACCATTCATGTGTCTCTCCTTACCCCTGCAGTGTATGCTGAACAAAGTGACTTCCTTCCAAAGAGTACATTATGGAAAGGGTAAAAAAAAGAAATAAAACAACAACAACAAAAAAACTTTACTGTGAAGAACATGCCAAACACTATCTCAAGCCAAGTGATCAAGATTAACGTCAATAATGACAGTCATATTGATAGTAGGTACCCTTGATAGGATGTGACGAAAATATTACTATATCTCCGTGATCTTCTTCCCCCAAACCATATCTCTAGTTTAGTCATTAGAAAAACATCAAACAAATTTCAGTTGAAAGATATTCTAAAAATACCTGACTATATTCCTGAAAACATTTAAGATGACCAAAAGCAAGGGAAGCCTGAGAAACTAACCAGAGATAGCTAAGGAGTTATTAGGACTAAATGCAACATGATATCCCAGATATGATTCTATAATAGAAAACTTACATCAGGGAAAACTAATGAAATCCAAATAATGTATCGGATTTAGTTAATATATTAAATATTGATTCATCAAACATTTGTTCATTAATTGTGACAAATGTACCATAATAATGTAAGATATTAACTGGGTTTGGGGTATATGAGAACTTTATTACCTTGTCCACTCTTCTGTATGTCTACAATTATTACAAAATAAAAAGTTTATTTTAATGTCATTTATAATACTATAAGAAGATACACTACACCAAGGAGCAAAGCTTAAATATATGTGTTGGTATTTTATTAAGACTACGGAAGAAAAGGAAGGAATAAGAACTTAGAAGTATATGCATGTGAAGACTAAATATTGTCAAAATAGATATTTAAGTTAATTTGAACTAGATCAAAATTACAATTGCATTTTTCTTAAAAATACTGATAAAATTTATTCTAAAATTCATATGGAAAAATAAAAACTAAGAATTGAGGTTGACCAAGCAAACAGAAAAAATTGCTTCTAATATACCTCCAGCTATGTGGGTTCTTGATATGCGTCAGAAGTGACAATTTGGAGCAGGGAAGAAATATTGGTTATTCACTATATTATCTAAGATAATTGCCCAACTACACAGGTGGGAGTAGTGATAAAAAAATTATACCTCACACCAAACTGAAAATAAATCCCAGGTAAGTTAAAGAAGTGAAAATGTGGATATCAAATTGTAAAATAATTTAAAAGAAAATAAGAGAATTGTTTCAATCATATCAGATAATTGCCAACACAAGAAATGAGAAAAAAAAATCACCTGTAGGTGAAAGGAAACATTGCAATAAAAACGAAAACAATCCACTCAACTAGAATTTCCAAGCCACAGTCTCACACTGAGTTAGAAAAGAGAAATAAAGCAATCTTTCACAGAAATGCTTTCATAGAGTGATGTTTTCAAGTTTTGGCTTGACTTTAAGAATATTGAATTTTCTTACACTTTATGCCAGTTGTTAAATATCATTCAGGTTTCAAACCCGCTTTTCTATATTACTGGCTTTGTGATAAGGAGATTGTGTCTCTGCAAGCCACATTTTTCTTTTGCCAACTGACTCCTCTTAGTTCTAACAACAGAGGGTACTGGGAGCCTGGCAGCTGGAAAAGGAAGAAAGAACACATAGCTGTCCTGTTTGCTTCTTTTTCCTATGTCCTTCTTCCTGTTCTTGTCAGCATCCCTTTTGGAGCATTTTTGTTGTTGTTATTGTTAATTTTTTTGGTGGGGGGTAGGTTTCTTCCCCACTCTTGCAGGAGGAGTTTATTCCAATTTTCAGTTAGCCAACAATTGCTGAACCAGCTTCAGGAGTGCGCTCAGAGATGACAGCACCAGTCCCTGGAGGCTGTGTGAGACCTCAATCCAAACTCCCAGGGGCCCCTCTCCCAACCTGTAAACATCAGTAATTTTAGCACTTCCTTGTGGTAGCTGCTTCCTGTTGTTTCTACACGGTGGTCTTTCTGTGTTGCATTTGTGCCTTTTTAATTATTCTATATCTGGTAACTGATTCTCTACAATGAATTAAGTCAGTTAAAATAACGGGTTGTTTTTTCTTTCTATCCCTTTAACTGTTCAAAGAGAGTAAAGTTTTAAAGTTTGGTTTGGTTTTAAGAATATTTTTCTTGCACTAATAATTTTTTCTGGTATCTATTCCTAGAAAATTAAAATTACATAGGATACCTGGTTGTATTTTTACCTTAAACCTAAAAATGATTCAAATACGTGGTGGACTTTTAGTATTGAATAAACAAACACCTATTAATTCTAGAGCATACTACCAGCCAGTTAAACTGTTGCCACTTAAGGTTTTTGTCAAGAAGGAAGGTTTTGGGTCCAGAAACAGTCAGAGGAACAAATTCAATTTTGGTGCCAATATGATTTACCAATATCTTGATTATCAGAAAGAAGTTTGACCAATTATTTAATAAATACTTGAATCCATACAATATACTACCAATATACTATCCTATACTTTTAAATTGCACATTATTTATTTAGGACCTTTGCAACATGGATTTTTTTTTTTCATGGTTTGTGAGCAGATATGGTATTTTTAATTGTATACTTAAAACAGTTTAAAGACCGCTTGTGAGATTATCATATTGACTTCGTGATTTTCCTGCATGGATTGTGTTAATTAAATGTTAGTCTTTCAAGCATATGTTATAATTTAGTGCAGTAGCATATAAAATTTTATGTAGAATTCAGTGTTCAGAGTATTCTCCTAGGATCCACTGTACCACAGAATTTAAACTAATAATGCTGAAAAGGATGTTTACCTTCAAGATCCCAGTGGCACTTTAAAAGATCAATCAACTTGGCACTTCTGAAAATTTAAATTAAATTGATGATGTCTCATTACACTCTCTTTGATGATTATGATTGCATAGAAGGAGAATATAAATCTTGAGGATACTAGCTCTGAAAGACTAATAGAAAACATGATAGATGCTGAATGTAGACATTGTGACTTTTGTTTGTCTCTGATAGCGTAATTAATCTCTTTAATTTTCTCTTCATTGGTATCTAAAGTACACCTTGTGAACTAGAAATATATTCAAAATAAGATTGAAATAAATGCAGCTGAATTTTAAATATCAAAATTGTATATTCACTTATAATACAAATTTACTATTCAAATAATAATTTTCAGGATAATTCCAAAATTATTTAACTTTTAGATAATAAACTATGTTCATATGTATCCATATTATCTACATATTGACATAAAAATGATCCTTCTAAAACAGTATTTTTTAAAAACAAAACCAAAACAAATATTACAGTTTAAACACCATTTTATAAGATATCACTTAATGGTAAATTTTTTCTTAAAATTTTATATACAGTTTGAAGGAGCAAAAAATATGCATCTTAATTGACACAAAAGGACATTTTCTTTTAAATTTTTTCTTTTAAGTTTATTTATTTTGAGAGAGCACACAAACTGGATAGGGGTAGAGAGAGGGAGAGAGAGAATCCCAAGCAGGCTCTGCACTGTCAGTGCAGAGTCTGATGTAGGGCTTAAACTCACGAACCGTGAGATCATGACCTGAGCCAAAACCCGAAGAGTGAGACACTTAAGCCAAGCACAGACACTGAGCCAAGCACCCCAAAAGGACATTTTCTAAAAATCAATTTTCATTATTGATTTTTCAATCACAGTAAATTCAGGTTAAAATATATTCTGTACCTAAGATACATATTTTCAAATTCCATTCTGTATCTTAATCAATATGAGACTATGGCCTGCATGCCAAATTGAGCCCACCAGGTGTTTCTGTAAATAGCTTCATTGGAACCTAGCCACGCCTATTCCTCTAGATGGTTGTACTGAGAACTTACATACTGCAGAACTGACTAATTGTGACAAAATCTGTATGGTCCACAAAGCCTAATATATTTACCTTATGGCCTTTATTGAAAATGTTGCCAACCCTTACCCTTGAAGATGAATTCCGATGAGATTCATAGATGAGATTTCCAACAAATTTTGCTGGCTGTGCTCTCTCCAACAAGGTCTGGATCTAACCTCTGTGGGAAAGAGCTTTCTCCTAGCGAGCTCTAGCTCAGCCTCTAGGGGTGATAACTGCTCTCTATATCTTTGATTCTTGCATTCTCCAGAATTCTCTGTATTTCTTACTAGCCAATCCCTCATTACTCTAATTCCTTGTAATAATCATTCCTTACATTAAAATTTTCCTGTTCAAATTATTCTATGGTGTCTGTTTCCTCACTGGGTCCTGATTAACACATAATGAGTACCATTTTTCCTCCTTTTATTTTGAATCTATATGCTTCATTTATTTAAAGTGAGTTTTCCACAGACAACTATAGTATGTTCATTCATTAATTCTTTTTTTAATGCAATCTAACTATGTGTGTATTTTACATGAGGTGTTTGACCATTTATTTTTAGTGTAATGTATTAATATGGTTGATTCAATTCTATCATCTTTCTTTTTATTGTCTCTTTTCTCTATGTGTTTGTTGCTTATTTTCTTCTTTTTATACCTTCTTTTATATTAGTTGGAGATTTTTATTTCTTTTGCCTTGTTAATGTGTAATGATGACCAATTTGACATTTTGTCCAGTTTTCTAGTTGTTTATGACATGAAGAGAAGTCTGGTCCCTATTACTACATCATTGCTAGAAATCCAAGTCCAAAAAGGGTGTTTCTTTTAAATTATATATATGTATATATATATATACATACTTCTGGATTTGTATGTATATTTGTGTGTGTATATATATATATATACACACACACACTTGTGTATATATATATATATATATATATATATATATATATACAAGTGTATAGATATATATACACAAGTGTGTGTGTATATATATATATATATATATATACATCTGGATTTGTATAAAATTACTTAGGTTTCATATACAAGAGTAAATGTTTACAATATGAAATAATGATAAATGAATAAATAAATGCCAAAATTTGGGGGGGGGGGAATCTCTGTTTGAAATCTCTCTGTTTCCTGGTATAGTAAGTGATTTTCCACTGAAGCCTGAATGTTTTGAATATTGTGGTATGAGACTCAGGATCAGGTTTGAATCTCATGATTCAGCAGGCCTCCTTTTCCATTACTTTTGTGGGTGAAGGTGGATGCCATTTGGTTACTACCAGATGAGCATGGACATAGACTCCCATGTGGTCTCTAGAGACACTGCTGGAGCCAGAGGTGGGGAGATGCATCACTTCTTCCTGCCTGGAGGTGCTGACTCTCTGGGCTCCATCCTCGTGAGCTTCAGCTCAGCCCCTACAGTTGGTAGCTGGTGGTAGCTGCCACTGTCCCTTTTCTGGCACCACCCTGGCAGGAGTGCTGAGGCGCTTCACCAGATTGGCAACAGTGGATGTCTAGACTCTCCACTCAGCTTTTGCTGGCAGGGTTGAGAGAAGGTCACAGGCTTTGTTTCTTTGTGTGTGTGTGTTTTGTGTATATTTGTTTGGAGTAGTGTGGTTATTGTCTAAAAGTGTTCTATTTTGCTAGGTTCTTTCTTTCCTGGAATTTTGGCCAGAGAGATCAGGTTTTTGTGGGTATTTTGTTTCGTTTTGTTTTGACTGCACCTGCTAGCATTTCTGGGTGTCCAACTTCTCCAAACTTAGTCTGGTTACATGAGGGGAAAAGAAAACCTAAGGAACTCAACACTGTCTCAGTCTTCAGGTGTTGAGGTCCCATGCTGCTGTGCCTTCTTCTCTCCATCTCTCACAGACCTTTTGTATTTGTTTGATGTATGATGTCTATAGGGTTTAGTTGTAATTAGCTAGAGGAATAGGGAAACATCTCTAGAAATTGGAATCACACTGTTTTGAAAGAAATGCAGCCATTCTTTTCTCTTTAAGTTTGCAAGGATGAATGACGAAAAAAATTATCAAGAAAACTAAGGACTCTACTGTACAGTTTTTGTTTGTTCTTCTGCCTGCAGAGAATCTGTGATCTAATTATCCTTGGAATGACACAGGAGTTTGTTCCAGAAGTTCATCACTGCTGTGATACGTGACGACTCACTGGTCTCTCCAGCACGGCGCTTTTCATATTCCGCCACTAGAACAAGGGGAGAAATGAATAGGTCGCATCCAGGCCAGGGGCAATCTAAGCAAAATCAGAGAGTTGGCAGTTGTGTTTTTGTTTTTACTCTGTGCCAACTTTGGCCATTTGCTCTTATCTTTTGTTCTTGTAGGTTTCTCTTCAGTAGATATTCTAAAGTCTTCTGCATCCCCTGCTTCCTGTGTGCCCCTATTACAGATGGTAGCCTGGCTGCCATGTGTGAAAATCCTTCCATGTCTATCTTTCTTCTGCTCAATTAAATGTACTTAACCTGTTTCTCTCTCAAGGGGCTCTTTATGACAGCTAATTATCTAATTCAAACTGATAAGACACCGGGTTGTTAAACCTCCCAAGTCATATACTTTGATTTAACAAAGAGTTTTCTGAAAGTCACGTCATAACTCAAAGGAGTTTCTGAAATGGGAATGTTAGGCCCAGTGCAGGGCCCATGGGGATGCTGGGTTATTGAAGAGATTGATTTTGTGCTTAAAGAGTGCAGTATCTCATAACTTACAACTCATATGTGGTGCTTTGGTCCTGATGGAAGAATGCTTGTCCACTGTCACATACCAGGTAACCAGCATGCTTCTGGGGGAAATCAGCACCCACGCCCCATCTATGTGTATTGGAAATGCTTTGAGAGCAGGGCATCACTGACCAATAGAAATTTACCCCCTGTATGTACTGTACCTTCTCCCCTTAGCTAGTTTGGACTGCCACTGAAACTTATTTTAGTTTTCATAAGAATTGCTAAAATTTTGGTAGGGCAAAAGAGAAGATACGCTTTGTTTTTGTTTTCCTTTTGTTATTAAAATCGGGACTAGGATCCACTCCCTTGGAGTTGTTTTTGCTGGAAGGGACCATAAAGTCAGAATCCTAGTAAAAACAATAACAAACAGATTGTTTTCGTGGAGCAGAGACGAGATATTAAATGAATTAGCCAATTCATGTTTCTCTTTATCCTCACTTGCTCCCTCAGTTAATGACTTTTCCTCTCTCTTTTACATCTCTTCTTTCTTCCTTTTTTTCCTGCCTCTTTTTTCTCATATGCCTTTGTTATTCTTTCTCTGTCTTCCCCTCCTTCTCACTTCCACAAATGCTTTCTCTAAAAGAAGACAATCTTGGCCATTGATCATTCTCCTTTTAGTCTTATATTTACTATTTCTAATTTTATAAGAGAAGAGTGAGTCATAAGCCATAGATTTCAGGTAATTCATGATATGGCATTGGCATTCTTGCTCTGAATACTGCCCCATCCTCCACAGGACCAAGGGTTTAGGTCCTACAAATGTCACTTACAGAATATCACCAAATAGAATAATTCTCGACTCTTGCACTTAGACCGTAATCTTAGCCTAAGTTCCTTTTCATCCGAAAGATTTATTTTGCAGTGGTATATCTATTGAAGCAGACATATATGTTAATCTATTTCCAATGAGAAAGCATAGATCACAAAAAGGCTTACAAATACATTTTAACAGATTTTTCTAAAAGAAATCACTAGAGCACATGTTTGAGAACTGAGAAATACTTTCCTCTTCTCTTTTGTAATTAAGCAAATAGCTCATTATTGTTAAAGGAAGACTAAACTCATATGAACTTGATCATTCTTATGCTATTTGACACTTTTATTGCTCCCCTTCTCTGTCTAAGTCACCATGTTAGAGAAAGTACACAGGCTTTAATCCAAACAACAAACCTACCGAGGTAGATTTTAGAAACTCATTTTAAGTACTGAGGAAACTGAAGTTTACAGGAGTTAAGGTACTTTGCCTAAGTTACAGCTGTACATGGCAAAGCTAAAATGCAAATAAAATTCTGTCTGGCTTGCTCCATACCTTGGATGGCTTCTCCAACTACGAAACACAGTCAAGTATAAATTGTGGCAACACTTCAGGGGTGACCGAAAAATCTTGTGTTAAGTTTGTCATCACAAAGTGAACTTGGTGGCTAGAACTGTCTCTATGTGCCTAGCAGCATAAGAATCAGCCATTCAGAATGGCGGGTCTACATATGTCTTGTGAATAATGAAGATAGAGATCTTGCTTTCTTTGCCCTCTTCCTTAAACTGGTCTAAAGGAAAGAAGAAACAAGGTTACTCACTTCGGATAATGTGACTACATGATCACCTCTGCTGAAAGTTTTAGCAAGGCAGCAGATCAAACATAAGTTCAGAAATCAGATTTGAAGATTAACTATGGATTTCATTTTCTGTATTCTCCCAAGATAATAAAAAGCTGACTATATCTGTATCAAATTTATCACCTTTCTTAACTAATTTATTTAGTTATTAGGATTTCTATAATGCTTCTACATATGTTGGAATATTTTAGAATGTGACATCTTGAAATGTGGGAATTGTATTTGTTTAAATGGCTCCCTGTAAAATGTATTTACAGGATCATGCATAAGGTGAGCAAAAGAATTGAATGTTTATCATTAAATATGATATCATTACATTAAAAAAAAGTACCTTAAGAGATTTACTAGTATATTAAATTTAACTTTACTTTTGTTTCTTTTTTTTTCCCTATTTCTAATTTTATATCTTTGGAATCGGCTACAGATTTCAATTTCATTATTGACAGATGGTGTAGATGTGTATTTCTTAAGAAAAATAATTTATAAGTACATGTTCATCACATGTATCATCTATGTGATAAGTCCAATATTATAACTATCAGATGATTTCTAGTACAAATATTTGATACATAGACCATAAACTGAAAGACCTTTAAATAATCACAAGTGAGAAAGACTGATTAAATTAAGAAATTGGTGCTGTGGTTTTGATTAATTATTTACGTAATATTCATTTTCAAGAGAACAACACCCAAGCTTTCTTATTTTCACAGTCAAGTTTGCTCACATAAACACACATTAGAACAAAATATCAGCATTCAGTTTATAGATCAAATTAGATTCTAAACATATTGCTGCCCTTGAATCTTGTCTATAAAAAAATATACAGCTACTGTGGCCCTTCTTTTTAAGAGCACTGTGTGTCCATGGGAAGATCATTTAAACTCTCTGAACTTCTGCTGCTTCTTCTTTAAAAATATTATAAATAAAAATTCCTTGAAGAACTATATATAACACTATGCAGGTGGGGTTATTACAGTAAATATTCAAACTGCATTGTTAGTTGTTTTACAATTTCTTGATGGCCACTGGAATATAATCCCAAGTAATTGATTGTATTTTTTGTTTCAAGTATTTACTTAAATTATAATTAATTAACATATAGTGTAATATTAGTTTCAGGAGTAGAATTTAGTGATTCATCACTTATATAACATCCAGCGCTCATCACAACAAGTGCCCTCCTTAATATGCATCACCCATTTACCCCATCATCCTGCCTACCTCCCCTCCAGCATCCCTAAGTTTGTTCTCTATAGTTGAGTGTGTTTTAAGATTTGCCTCTCTCTCTGTCTCTCTCTTTTTTTCTTACCCTATGTTCATCTGTTTTGTTTCTTAAATTCTACATATGTGTCAGTCTTTCTTTGACTTATTTTGCTTAGCATAATACACTCTATCTCTATCCATGTCATTGCAAATGGCAAGATTTCCTATCTTGTTTATGCCTGAATAATAGCCCACCACTTCTTTATCCATTCATCAGTTGATGGACATTTAGGCTCTTTCCATAATTTGGCTAATGTTAATTATGCTGCTATAAACATTGGGGTGTATGAGTCCTTTCAAATCAATGTTTTTGTATCCTTTGGGTAAATACCTAGTAGTGTAATTTTTGGGTCATAAGGTACTTCTATTTTAACGTTTTGAGGAACCTCCATACTGTTTTCCGGAGTGGCTGTACCCGTTTGTATTCCCACCAATAGTGTAAGAGGGTTTCCCTTTCTCCATATCCAATATCTGTTGTTTCCTGTGTTAATTTTAGCCATTCTGACATGTGTGAGGTGATATCTCATTATAGTTTTGATTTATACTTTCTTGATGATGAGTGATGTTGAGCATCTTTTCATGTGTGTGTTAGTCATCTACATATCTTCTTTGGCAAATTGTCTATTCATGTCTTCTGTCCCTATTTTAACTGCATTATTACTTTTTTGGATGTTGAGTTTGATAAATTCTTTATAGATTTTGGATACTAACCCTTTATCAGATATGTTATTTGCCAATATCTTCTCCCATTCTGAAGGTTGCCTTTTAGTTTTGCTGGTTGTTTCCTTCACTGTGCAGAAGATTTTTATCTTGATGAAGTCCCAATAGTTCATTTTTGCTTTTGTTTCCCTTGCCTCTGGAAACATGTCTGGTAAGAAGCTGCTATGGTGAAGGTCAGAGAGGTTCCTGCCTGTGTTCTCCACAGGATTTTGATGGTTTCCTGTCTCACATTTAGGTCTTTCATCCAGTTTGAATTTGTTTTTGTGTATGGTGTAAGAAAGTGGTCCAGTTTTATTCTTCTGCATGTTGCTGTCCAGTTTTTCCAACACCATTTGTTGAAGGGACTTTTTTCCATTGGATATTCTTTCCTGCTTTGTCGAATATTAGTTGACCATATAGTTATGGTCCATGTCTGGGTTTTCTATTCTGTTTCATTGATCTATAGCTCTGTTCTTATGCTAGTACCATACTGTCTTCATCACTACAGCTTTGTAATATACCTTGAAGTGTGGGATTGTTGATGCCTCTGGATTTGCTTTTCTTCTTCAAGATTGCTTTGGCTATTCAGGGTTTTTGTGGTTCCACACAAATTTTAGGATTGTTTGTTCTAGGTCTGCAAAAAATGCTGGTGGTATTTCTATTGGGATTGCATTAAATGTATAGATTGCCCTTGGTAGTATAGACATTTAAACAATATTTTTTCTTCCAATCCATGAGCATGGAATTTTTTTTCCATTTCTTTGCATCATCTCCAATTGTATTTTTCTCAGTTACTCTTCAACCATTGAAATGCATCACATATTTTCATGTGTATTTCTGTAACACAGTAAAACATAATGCTGCCATTGTTTAATGTGATGATAAGTCAGTGTAGAATACACCTTTCTATTCATACAATTCATAATTATAGCAACCAGCATTTATAATAAAAGATAACAAGAATGATCCTGGGAGAGGAGCAGTTATCAATGTGGGTAAAGTGGATATAGTTGTAGATATGTTCTCTTTATGAACAAAAACAAAAAGGTTACTTCTCTTCTAAATTGTATATGAAGATAGGGGCACCTGCGTGGCTCAGTAGGTTGAGCGTCTGACTTCAGCTCAGGTCATGATCTTGTAGTTGATGAGTTTGAGTCCTGTGTTGGGCTGTGTGCGGACAGCTCGGAGCCTGGAGCCTGTTTCAGATTTTGTGTCTCCCTGTCTCTCTGCCCCTCCCTTGCTCATGCTCTCTCTCTCTCTCAAAAATAAATAAACATTAAAATTTTAAAAAAATGTATATGAAGATAATGTATATTTCCATAGATAGATAGATATAAAGATATTAAATGAGCACATAATTTACATTATTTGTGTTAGTATTCTATTTCTGTTATATCTAATTCAGGCAAGTAACAAAGGTTTATCTCTGGGAAAATAAACTATCAAAGAGATCCACTATAACATACTAATTTTACTGATTTTATTTTACAGAAGTACAGATAACCTCTGTCATAGCTTATTTTAAAAACATCAATAGTTATTATATACAAATATGTTTTACTTTGATGATTATGCATATATATTTTATGATATACTTCTAATATGCTTTGGGAGAATTGTTCTCTCTCCCTTGTGTTTTCATTAACATATTATAATGTTTAGCAGAGGAATGTAATTGTTTGTGTATATATCCTTCTCTTTAAACTGACTGGATTCTTTGAGAGCAGGAAATGTGATTTCTTTCTTTCCTTTTTTTTTAATCACTAGAAGCTATACCATCTCTTAGGTATATAGACACTTAAAAATGTTTGTATGCTGTGAAATTAGACAAAAGTAGCAAGCAGAATTGCTATGCAATTAAACATATTTGGCATTAAAAATTGATAATCTCCAATAAGAAAAAAACAAAATACTGATAAATAAGAAGAACCAAAGTTACAGCAATTTAGAATTATTTTTTAGAGCCACACAGTCATATATCTTTTGTCCCCTAAATATTACTAATTCACAAGGCAATATAATAAATCATGTTAGGTTTTGATGACTCAGCAAAATGAAAAGGCTGAAATCATTTCAAAAATTTACTTTATAGAGACATTGAAATATACACTACAACAAAAATCCTTTAAAATGTTATTAAAGTACATGTTCATTATTTAAGTACTAAAAAATAAACTTATTTTCTTCCTTCTAATATTTTCTAGAGTTATTTTTATCAGTATTATTTATTTTCAAAGTTTATTCATATTTTATCATTTATTTTTAGTGTGTAGTTTGGGAGCTTACAAAGTAAGGACTCAGTTACCTAGTGAAACTACTTATATAAGTGCTCAACAAAGGTAAAGGTGTGTAGGACGTGTGTGTGCTCACATGTATGAATACATTCAACGATCTTTTCTGAATATATAGACAAAGAAGCAATAATCATTAGTAAATGCTTATAAATTGAAAGAAAACTGAACTAGGTTTCATATATCAGCCATCTTTTGAAAAAATGGTTTATGGGTGAGAAACTAAAATACAAAAATGCAGGCTCTAAAATACCTCACCAGACATACAGACATTTAGGAAGCTACTTTATTCCTAACTGATACAGTTAATAAATGATTTCCATTCTTATTCAGCCAGCTTTTCATTAGTATGAAAATGTGAACACTTTGAAGCTTGATTAGTGGGCTTAAAGAAAATAAAGTTACCTTTTAATCTCAGAGTTAACTGTGAGACAGAATGAATGTTCTAATTACCTGAGGGGTTGAAATTATTCATGCATGACAAAGATTTAATTGATCCAGATGCATCCTGTAAGTAGAAGACAAAACCAGCTCTGAGGGAGTCTTTCCGCTGAAGAGCCAATGGAATTCTATGTTTGTAGTAAGGAAAATAAAGAACTTTGCTTTTCTTATAATGTCCTCATTTGCTCAGGAAAGCTTAATAAATTATATCTGTCTCAAGGGTTGATTCTGCAGCCTCAATTTATTGGGATGAGCCCAGATATTATGTTTCCACATATTTGGATATACCCTGTTGGAGTTTGCAAACTTTTCCTGTAAAAGGTAGGTGAACAAATATTTTTGGCTCTGGACCACATGGTCTCTGCTGCAATTACTCGACTTTGCTGTTGTATAGATAGCAATCATAGATAATACGTAAAGGGATAGGTTATCTGTGTTACAATAAAACTTTATTTACAGGGGTGCCTGGGTGTCTCAGTTGGTTAAGTGACTGACATCTACTTAGGTCATGATCTCATGGTTCGTGAGTTCAAGCCCCACATAGGGCTAGGCCTATGTGCCAAGCCTGCTTGGGATTCGCTTTCCCCCTCTCTTTCTGCCTCTCTCTCTCTCTCTCTCTCTCTCTCAAAATAAATAAATAAACTTAAAACAACAACAACAACTTTATTTACAGAACAAGAAACCTGCATGCAGGCCATTAGTGACAACCTCCTGGATTAAAGCATGCCTCTGTTAACATAACTAGAAAGTCTAAGGTTTTGAAATAATTTTTCTTCTACTCATTGACCTCATTCTTTTTAACATTGAAGACATGAACTTCTAAGGAAATTTGATTCATAGAATTTCCATATATTCAACATGGAATATTTGAATGCATTCTCACTTGGCTTTTCATAATAGGGAGTATTAGTTTTAAAAAGAGTAGATATTTTGGTAAGATTGTTCTGTAATCCACATAATTTCTAAGTAAACCAGACTTTCCTGAATGCACTGCATATTTCTAAGCAATAATTTAGAGGATTTAAGCATGCTCAGTCAGTCATTCTTGAACAAATAATGAATACCATAAAGAATGCATGTGACTTCCAAAAATGCTAGATCCCATTAAGATATTGGATAAAGGTGGCTTATTTTAGCTTATTGAGAGACTACATATACTGAAGGACAGTGGCCAGGCCATATAGGATAATAGATCTCTTACCCACAATCTCTACAGCAAACCACTCTGGGAACCCAGACCACAGCTTCTGCAGCATATGGCATGGAACAATTAGAAGTGGTCAATGATGACCAGCTTCCCTATTTTTTACCCTTCGTTCCAACATAGGATTAACCAGAAAAAGCTAAATATGCTCTACAAGTCATATAAGATGCTCCACTTCTAAGTTTTATTTTTAATGTTTATTTAGTTTTGAGAGAAAGAGAGATAGACAGAGAATGAGTGGGGGAGGGTCAGAGAGAGGGAGACACAGAATCCAAAGCAGAATCCAAGCTGTCAGCATAGAGCCTGATGTGGGGCTCAAACCCAGGAACTATGAGATCATGAGCTGAGCCGAAGTCGGAAGTTTAACCCACTGAGCCACCTTGGTGCCCCTAAGATGCTCCACTTCTAAGTAGCCTGCCCCTGGCTTCCCCATGCCCATGGCCTCCTATTAGAACATACCTGAAGCATTCCTTTCCCTGCCTACTCCCCCCCTGCCTACTCACTGCCTTTGAGTTTTTTGCTTCCCATGCTATAGAAAACTCTGGATAAATAGCTTCTGGCTGGTCTTATTTGGTGAGTTTTTGTGTATTTCCACTATAATCTTCACAAAGGGACATAGGCCTCAAAGTTGGACAGCCTACTTTTTTTTTTTTAATATTTATTTATTTATTTTTGAGAGAGAGAGAAAGAGAGAGAGAGTGCACACGCTGGGGAGGAGCAAAGAGAGGGCGAGAGACAGAATCCCAAGCAGGCTCCATGCTGTCAGCACAGAGCCCAAAACGGGGCTCCATCTCATGAATGCTGAGATTATGACCTGAACTGAAATCAAGAGTTTGACGCTTAGTTGACTAACCACCCAGGCTCACCACATGGCTTGCTTTTAAGTAGAAGTTCTCCCACTCAGAACTTGGTAATATTGAGCACTGTTAAAAACTCATGTATGTACTACAAATCCTTCATTTGAAAATGTAATTGAAGTCAGAGAAAACACAATAATACTGTTAACACACAGGAATAAAGTGACAAGTAACAAATGGGATGTACTGTCTGAGAGCTGTGGGGTCCGATGGACTATTACAAGCTTGATGTCAGAAGATTGTGTCTCTTGTCATCATCTCGGCTGCCTCAAGTTATTTTTTCTATTCCTAAAATCCTTCCCCAACTTTTCTCCAATCTCTGACCGGACCTCACAATATATACGCTTCTTGTTTACTCCCCATCCTGGCTTCACAATGTCATTCTCTGAAGAACTTTGGAAAAAATACCAATGCCTAAACTAAGCTCTAAAACCATGGATTTAGATGCTGAGGATTGGACTCAATATAAATCTGTATTTTTTTAAATACTTTTCTTGAAGAGTAATATACATACAGAGAGGTTCATATATAATCAATATCTTAAAATCTCCCCATTTGGTCATACCATGATATAGTCAGAGTTGAGAACCCCGGGAAAGATGAAAGTAAATGTTTACAGCTATGTTCCCAAGAACATACCACCATTGGTTCACATAGATAATCCACTTATAAATTTGTATTCCTTTGTAATATTTTATTTTGATTTATCTTTGAGTATTTTGATTGTATGTTGATCAGGGAGGATACTCTTCCTCCACATTTTAGTCAATACCAATGTTTCAATTTTTTACAGTGCTTATATGAAGCAGTTACCCTGTCAACAATTTTTTTTTATTCCCCCAAATATAACTTCTGCATACCTCACTATGCCTATTAGAACATGTGCCAGGAAATCTATTCAATGAACTACAAAAGTATGCTGTGCTTATAAAAGTGTACTAGTCAGAGCAGTTTGTATCACAATCATGGGAGGATGAGGGAGCTGTTGTTAAAATTGCCTAATCTGGGTTTTCTCCAACCATAACTGAATTAGCATCTATGAATGTAGAGCTTTGGAATTTGCTTTTTTAAGAACTCCGGATGATTGTGATGAATAATAAAGTTTGATAACCCCTTAATTCACTTTAAATCAGTTTAGTACTTACTAAATTTCTAACATTTTAAAAAAATGTGAAGGGTAAAAAAATAAATGGAAGTATAATCTAATAGCACAGTAATTTTATAGATATTTTAATAGATTTTGATTTCTTTCTTGGCTTCATAATACCTTCCCACCTTTTAAACAGAAGTATTTTATCTACAAAAGTTAATTATAGTATATTTTATCAACCTCATTACTTAGTTCTAGGCTATCAACCTCTAGAACTTCAAAAAATAGAGTTGATGGGCCATCTATATCAAAAACATTTGCACATCTCTTGAAGACACCTTTCCTAGTTAAGAAGGAATATCATTTCTAAAATAATGGGTGCATATCAAAGAGGTAGTGAATATCAGGTACTTTCAGCATTTTTAATGTATTATTTATTTGCAAGATTACTCTAAATAATATTATTTCCATTGTCTTGATTAAGAAGCTGGGTGTTAAAGAGGCAAAAAAAAAATTGGTCACTTTCACAAAGGGGTAATAACCAAGGTGACATAAAAGTCAATATACAATAATTGTCTATATACTTGCCAAAATCCTACTGTTCAAACTGAAAGTTGGTAACTCAGCCTACACTTTTTTGAAAATGGATATCATAAAGATATTAGAAATTATCTTTCTCACTTCAGTTCTTAATTCCAAAAAAGTATATAGACAACATTTTTGAAAATCACTTTGAAACTCCAAACTGATATCATGTGACTTCCCATTTCAATATGAGGTGTATTTCTATTAATATATTTATCTTTCTACAAAATTACAATACAGGTAATAGAACACTTTATATATCCCAAAATGGCTGAGATATGTGGGAGAAGTTGCTTTTTTAATTTTCTTAGAGTA
The DNA here is from genome assembly GCF_023721935.1 of Panthera uncia. NCBI lineage: Eukaryota > Metazoa > Chordata > Mammalia > Carnivora > Felidae > Panthera > Panthera uncia. The sequence goes on from NC_064813.1 coordinate 50,955,954, forward strand.
AAGGAATAATATTTTAAAATAAAAATATAGAGAGATATTCATCTTTCTGTATATAATGAATATTGAATAACTTCAGAAATTTAAGGAATTATTTCGTGAGAAACAACTACACTAAGGGTTAAAAATTCACTGAACATTTTTATCAGATAGGAAAAAATTTGAGTTTATGTAGTTACTGATTACATTTTTTATCATGAGTAGTAGTTTACTATATCTTTAGTGAGTGACAGAGGAATTGGGAATATTAGTGGTAACAGTAGATACAAATTTTATATATCATTCTGTGTCTATAATAGAAGGATGAAATAATAATACACTGATTTTAATTTTGTCTTAGAATCTGCCCTTTAATTAAATGATGCAATAGATTTACCTACTTCTTTATGTGAAAAGCCATAATGTCTCATGTAATTAAACCCATGAAAGATTTTTTTTGAAAAATAACAAAATCTATCTATCTTTAGCAAAAATAAACTAGAAATCAAGGGGCTATTAAAAAAGGATTTTTTTTCTATGAAAAGATCACGGCATTTTGTGAATAATGTTTAAGATTTATAATGTCCAACATTTTGGGTGACTATTATGTAAATATTTGTGCACTTAATAAAAATCATAGAATTTTAGTCCTGGAGGAGACTGAAATTATTTAGTCTGACTCCATTTTGTCAGTAATTAAACTGAAAACCTGAGAAATGAGTGGCTTGACAAAGGTCAGAAATCCAGTTATCAGTAGACGTTAGATTGAAAACCATGATTTGTATCTTTTTTTCTATAATCTCTTGTTCCTGAAATAGATCAAATAATGGGTGTAGAAGATACAATAGATGAAGTTTGATTATCAAGAGGAAATGAAAACTAACCCTTATTTAGGACTGTCCATAAGTCAAATATAACACAGAGCCCTTCAATATGGACTATCTTAGTTAGTCTTCCTAACAGCCTATTAGGTAGGCATTATTACTACCACTTTACAGTCAATAAAACTGACACATAGAAAGATTATTTAATTTTTCCTAAGGCCCATGGCTAATAAGCACCAGACACAAAACTGGAAGCCAGGCAGTTGGGACAGAGAGCAGATACCCTTAGACTCCATCCAAACTGTCATCCATTATTAACCTTTACTTGGTCCACTTGGCATTTCAGCAAATGTTATTGCCCTCCTTTTAAAACATACTGTCCAGTGCCCAGTTCTATCAAATGTGCCAAACTGCTAAGACTACTTATATATAAGTACAGGTATATAGTAAACACAGAGTAAAATTCTCTATTCTTTTCCACTTTCACAAACTTCCAGGTTATCAAACACCTATAGGCCAAGATTGACTAGGGAAGTGGTATCTGTTGTATTCATCTCCATACTGAAAGAGTAAGATTGACTTAGCCTTTCTGCCACGCAATGACTGGACATGCATGAAAGTATTATTTATTATTTCTCCATTTTAGAAGTTCTCCCTCAGGATAAAGCTAAAGCCTAATTAGTTAGAGAGACTAGCAATAGCAACAACAACCAAAAAGTCCTTGCATTCCATTCTGTGAAAAAACATGAGATTATCAAATGATCAATCTGTTTTAAATCCATAATTAAGTCCATATCTCAAATAATAGTGTGTAGAAAAAGAACCAAAGATGTGTTTGCTCATATTCTCAAAATTAGTGATTTTTCTATTTTTGGTTCCAAGAAAATATGCTGGTTTTTGTTTGTTTGTTTGTTTTGTTTTTCCCCAAAGAATGAAAAGAAAGCTATGGAGTTAGCTCCTACACATTTTTACATTGGGGCCAGAAAGCATATGCTCAAATCCCAAAAGCTACATGATCCTAAATGAGACACTCTATATCTTTGCCTCATTTCCTCATGTGAAAGCAGGAATAAAAATGGTAGCTATTTCAAAAAGTTGTTCTTGAAATTAGTTGACCTTATAAATGCACTTTATAGCTGCAGTGTGTGTGCTACTTAAGTATAACTTCTTTCTTTTATGTTTTCAGGACTTTGGTAAAAATTACTATTTTAAGTATGTATTAATAACCCCAATTCCATGATTTCAAAGCTTGTTTCCAATGTCATAAAGAACCTTGACAATATAGCTTACCTTTTAGAAACATGCCAGTTATTTCTGCAAAAGAGCAGACCTGTTGTTGACAGCCTTTGTACGGTCTTCAGGCTAATGTTTAGTGACTAAAAAGGGCTTTGTTTTATAATTGATGTGATAGCTTTGCCTTAGAAGTCAGAACCACCATTTTGGTAATAATATTGTATTTCTAGAATGAGTATTTGAACCACAACATTAATTTTTGGACCTTTTACACCATGTCAAGATGGCTGTAATGCTGATACCATTGAAAAACTGAAAATGTCAAGCAAACAAGAAATATGCACAATATTAGTAAGCAATTTTGACTTTAAAAATCTGAATTGATTTGTTTTTTGGGTTTCACTTTAGCTTAAAAGACTGATTTCAACATTTCTGAGCATGTTTATAACAGAAGGGAGAGGGACTGACGAGGATTTATTTAACTTGGTCAAATGATGGCAAAAGTCCAATGTACTAGGATGACTCAGGGTCAGAGTTTGCGCTGCTTGAATTGTTCTTTGGCTTCTTCCATGCACCCAGGGTCATGTACTATAAGCCTGGAGAGCAAAGAAGTGAACACTTTAAGAAATTGTCTTACTAAAAGATCTGGGAATGTAAGAACATGAGACTGCAGGCTTTGTGGCTTGACCATTAAAAGGTAGGATTATGGGAGAGAAAGATAATTTTCCTCATTCAGCTGAGGGGACTGTGAATCACTCAAGGGCTATTAGAGACTCAGAGAGAAGCACCCAAAGCAGAACAAAGGGAATACTTCTGGAGCAGGACATTGGTTTTGTTTGCCCTTAGGATGAAGAATAAAAAATGAGCTGACGATAGATAGATAGATAGATAGATAGATAGATAGAGATATAGATAGAGATTTAACATTTATTTATTATTGAGAGACAGAGCATAAGCATGGGAGGGGCAGAGAGAGGAGGAGACACAGACTGAAGCAGGCTCCAGGCTCTGAGCTGTTAGCACAGAGCCTGACGCGGGGTTAGAATTCACAAACCGCGAGATCATGACGTGAGCCAAAGTGGGACACTTAACCGACTGAACCTCCAGACTCCCCCCAAAATGAGCTGATATTGAAACAGAAGCCCAGATAGCAGAGAAGGAGTGGTTCATGTGCATGCAAATGCTGCCAGAGAAAATAGAAGGCTATATATGAAAGCCAAGAGATTAAATTCCCCATCACATTTAATTTGTACTTTCTCAATCAGATGAATAATATTAAAACGAGCTTGCTGAGAGTGGGTGTGATATAATGGTTAAGAACCCATGCAGGGATCAAACCAATGGGTTCAAAGCCTGACTTGGTCATTATAAATTCGTATAATGATAATATTGACCTCAAATGATTTGGGGAGGATTCAATTAGTTAATTTTTATGTGCAACTGGAGTTTTCAAATATCACTGGGACTCAAAATGTGACAACCCATCTGAAAACTAATCTGTCAATTTCTCCTAATGATAAATATCCATCTATTATATGAATCTTCTAGGTATTTACTCAAGAAAATTAAAACATATGTGTACAGGAAATAAAAACATCTTATTTCACTTTCCACAATGTTATGCTGTGTTAGCATAATAAATATTGAGAAACTACTGGGTTCTTAGAAGTCTCTAGACAGAGCTGGCATTTAACCCTCTCAAAAAAAAAAAAAAAAAAACCCTGTAAATTAAACACTATTATTTCCATTGAAGAAAGAGAAAATTCCAAATCGAAGAAGCCCAGTACCTTACTAAGCGATAGGGTAGGTGCTGGAGACAATATTAACAGCAATGACAACCAAACTAATAGCTGAATGAACCCTACAATCCACCTTTCCCTTGTTATATCATATTCTTTTGCTAGTTTGTGCCGTTTTTATTAAATCAAAAGCCATATTTCATTAAAACTTCTAAACCATATTTCCTTAAATATTCCCACTTATTGGGATGTAGCAGTGGGGAGAGGGAACAAATTTTAGTTAATTCAGTTTTAAAACTTCTGATATCAAGGGCACCTGGGCAGCTTTGTCAGTTAAGTGTCCAACTCTTGATATCTGCTCAGGTCATGATCTTATGGTTCATGAGATTGAGCGTTGAGTTGGGCTCTCTCCCTCTCTCTCTGTCTCTCCCCTGCTCTCTCTCTCTCTCTCTCTGTGTGTCTGTCAAAATAAATAAACATTTAAAAAAAAAATCTGACATCACATTATTGAAATTATTGTTCATTGTTATAGACTGAATGTTTGCACCCCTTGCCCCGCATTCATACGCTGAAGCCATAACCCCCCAAATGATAGGATTTAGAGATGGGACCTTTCGGAAGTAAATAGGTTTATATGGGGTTATGAAGGGGCATCCCTCATGATAGGATTAGTGTCCTTAAGAGAAAAGGAAAAGAGAGAGAAACCTGTCTCTCCACGTGTGCACAAATAAGAGATCATGTGAGTACACAGCTAGATAGCAGCTGCTTGCAAGCCAAGGAGAGGACATTCATCTGACACCTTGATGTTGGCTTGTCAGCCTCCAGAACTGTGAGAAATAAAGGTCTGTTTTTTAAGCCACCCAGTCTCTGGTATTTTGCTATTGTAGCTAAGACATTAACTTAATACAGTTTCTAGGTTGAATTGCTCTATTTGCTATTGTTGTTTTTGTTTTGGCAAATATTAACTCTTTTGCCTGCTTTTCATATGGAGAGAAGGTACAGTGAAAGATGTACAATATAACCCCATACAAGCCAGAGGTGGCCAGGTTCATAGGCCAGGAATGAGATAAAATTAGTGACCAAGAACTAATTTTATCTCATT